>NC_143578.1:110679195-110985633 GCF_048544385.1 Mastigoproctus giganteus
GATTAGACCGGGGTTCGAGCCCCTGACCACCAAATATGGAGGACACGGAAAGGTCAATGATCACCGCATATTCCTGGAGCAATATGGCCTTAGTTGCTAATGCTCCTAAAAACCAAATAACAACAACAACAACTACTACTTTGAATGAATGCTGTACTGACCAATGAATTAAACAAAAGGCTTACCATGTGTGGAGAACATGGTTCTCTACATATGGATTGATTTCTGTAGAATGAATAATAATGTATACTATGATAAATATGACAGTTAAGAAACTTAAAATTGCAGAATTTCACCTTATACATTGCATTTTCGTATGGCACTGAATTTTCCTTGTAAGGTCATATTAAAGTGCAATTAAATTTTTTTTGGATACCCTGTACATTGATTCATATACTGTATAATTTTTTTCAATACTTGTGACTGTTTAACATTACCATACTTTCCCTAAAATCTCACAAGACAGCTACTGTGAAGAAGAGTACCAGGTATTCCCCTACAGTATCTGTATTATGTGCAGACTACTTTGAATGTGGTGCCTCCGTAGTCAGGTGGGCAGGAGCAGCAGTGCGTAGCAAATGCTTCTTGATTAGACCGGGGTTCGAGCCCCTGACCACCAAATATGGAGGACACGGAAAGGTCAATGATCACCGCATATTCCTGGAGCAATATGGCCTTAGTTGCTAATGCTCCTAAAAACCAAATAACAACAACAACAACTACTACTTTGAATGAATGCTGTACTGACCAATGAATTAAACAAAAGGCTTACCATGTGTGGAGAACATGGTTCTCTACATATGGATTGATTTCTGTAGAATGAATAATAATGTATACTATGATAAATATGACAGTTAAGAAACTTAAAATTGCAGAATTTCACCTTATACATTGCATTTTCGTATGGCACTGAATTTTCCTTGTAAGGTCATATTAAAGTGCAATTAAATTTTTTTTGGATACCCTGTACATTGATTCATATACTGTATAATTTTTTTCAATACTTGTGACTGTTTAACATTACCATACTTTCCCTAAAATCTCACAAGACAGCTACTGTGAAGAAGAGTACCAGGTATTCCCCTACAGTATCTGTATTATGTGCAGACTACTTTGAATGTGGTGCCTCCGTAGTCAGGTGGGCAGGAGCAGCAGTGCGTAGCAAATGCTTCTTGATTAGACCGGGGTTCGAGCCCCTGACCACCAAATATGGAGGACACGGAAAGGTCAATGATCACCGCATATTCCTGGAGCAATATGGCCTTAGTTGCTAATGCTCCTAAAAACCAAATAACAACAACAACAACTACTACTTTGAATGAATGCTGTACTGACCAATGAATTAAACAAAAGGCTTACCATGTGTGGAGAACATGGTTCTCTACATATGGATTGATTTCTGTAGAATGAATAATAATGTATACTATGATAAATATGACAGTTAAGAAACTTAAAATTGCAGAATTTCACCTTATACATTGCATTTTCGTATGGCACTGAATTTTCCTTGTAAGGTCATATTAAAGTGCAATTAAATTTTTTTTGGATACCCTGTACATTGATTCATATACTGTATAATTTTTTTCAATACTTGTGACTGTTTAACATTACATTATTTCTTTAGATGGTTTGAGCCATTTGTAATGCAGTGGTTAAATGAAAATGATGATGTTTCTCTGGAATACCTCAACAGTGCCTTTCTTCGAGACAGAAAGGATGGCGTAAGTGAAATGTAGTAGTGGTTTATGAAAATTTACTTGTTTTTATTTATCTAAAATAATTATCTGATAAATCAAAAGTCCTTCATACTCTTTATTAGAATTAAAAATGTGTGACTCCTTGATAAAATTCGGTTGGTATAGTTCCAACGTTTCTGAATGAATGCAAGAGGGAACAAATTATAACTTTCAAGTCCTTTTAAATATTGTTTGCTAATTTGCTTTTCTAATTAAAATCAGAATAATAAATAATATACCTTAATGTGGCAGTGGCCATGCCTAATCGTAACAAACACAAGTCACATGGTACCTGTCTGGTGCCCAAATTTCTTTATTTCTGGAAAAAGTTTTTGATTTTTTTGGAATTCTGCTATCAGTATACTGATGCTAGATTTTTTGTTGATAGATTCCGTTAATTATTATATTCACATTTTTGATTTTTTAATGAAATATATGAGAATTTAAAAACCTTGTGACTTTTTACATCTTATTTTCAAATGAAACAAAAATTTTATTTAATTCTGCTCAAAAATAAAATAAAATAAAAAATGTTTGAACATAAAATGTACATATGAAAATATTAGCCTCTTCCATTTTTTAATTTATGAAATCGCTTATGGAGAAGAATTTAAAAATTGTGCACGCACACACATTTCTGATTATATGTTATGTATCAAAATAAAATTATATATATATTTAAGTTATAGTATTAAAGAGTAAAAATAGCTAAGAACAGATTTTATAATATGCTTATATATATATATATAAGCATATTATAAAATCTGCATATTATAATATATATATATATATATAGATATATATATATGTGTATTTTGTGCTAACTGATATGAAATAATAGAATAAAAAGTGCAGTCAAATATCATGAGAAGGTAGAATGAGAAAAGGATTAAGTAAATAAAAAATATCATAAACCATAGCACATACTTTCTTATCAGGATGCCGCACATGACCATGATTTATGAGCAAAGTATTTTGATGACCAGGCAGCTGTTTTATGGATTGAATGGTTATTTAGCATATTCTAATGTCAATAAAACTATTTAATAAAACTAAATTGAATGGCAGTGGCTTCGATACTTAACATAGAATGTTTACACTGAATGCAAAACAGACATATTACTAACTATATGGATAAGCCATGTGCAAAGGAAAATCAAGAATGTTAATTACTGCTTCCAGACAATCTATGTAGGTGCAAAAAATGAAACAGAGTATATTGGGGTGACTGATATGGTATAATTGGTTATTTTTGCCTTGGATATTTTGGTAATTGACCTAGCTAATTAATTTTGATAAAAGGTCCAAGTTAAATCAAATATATAACATATTTACAAATATATGTACAATTTTATATACACATTTACTAAGGGAAAAAATAATTACATACACACGCACACATAAATATGTATATAAATATATGTAATATATATATCTAACAGTAAAAAACAATCTTTGTGAGGAATGAAGATGAATAGTAAAAGGTTAGGAGAAATCCTTGAAGATAAGGGGAATAAGGGTATTAGTTTCTGTGGAGGCCATTTTCAGTTCATGCTACCAGAAAGTCAGTCTATTGTTGGCATTCGTGACAAGCAGACATGTGCCTATTAGAGCTCTTCGTAGTAACAGTAAAGAAGTATAGATAAGAGGGAATTAGAGCAGGATTAGTGAAGTAGAGCAGGATTTCGGAGGTTATTTAGTATATCGTAAAGTTTATTTTAATAAGTTTTTTTTCCTGTAATAGTTTGATTTTATATTATAAATATAATTTTTTGAAAGTTTCCTTTATTAATAATTAGTAAATTTTATAATGGTTATTACAACATCCGCCTTGAACACTTCGTCAGAGGGTGCCGTGACTCATACGGAAATAGCCGATGGCGATTTCTGGGTGAATTATGATTTTATCCTTTGCAGGACTGGTGTATTCCAAGGTCAACCTAGTGGATAATCATAGCTCACTTGGAGATTCTTTTCTTTGTCACCATTGTAAGGGAGTGCACCGATCTTAAGTTACAATTTGGTGCATTGCTAGAACAATTTGAGTCACTGAAAAAATGGGTGCTTGCCCTCAAGAATAATGTAACTGAGAGCGTGTCAGGAACTCAAGACTCTAGTAACATACCAAGTGATGCACTCCTGATTCGGGCCCCAGAACAGAATAACCAAGTGCAACTTGGTTATTCTGTTCTATACTTGAATTCAAAAGGACTTAGTTTTATTAGAAAACTCCATTGTCATGGAAACGGAAAATAATTTTTGTAATTAGGATAGGAGGACTGGAGCAATTATTAATAATGTCAACAACAGACTGTCAGATTTTAAAGGGCGGGTAAAGAGAATATTATTATTCATGTGGGAACTAATGACATTAAGCACACATCATCTAACGATTTGTTGGGTCACAATATCTATGTGTCTGCAATTCTGCCCAGGCACAATAGGAGGGATTATTTGCAAAAGCCTGAGCCGACCGGGCTAGCCGAGTGGGTAAAGTACCCAAAGGTCGCGGGTTCGATTCCCGCCTCGGGCTTGGATCAAAGCACTGCAAAAACCTTGGGAGGTGCAATATGGCCACAGAAGCCGATGCGCCAACAACTACCAAATCAAAAAATCAAATTGCAAAAGCCTTGTGGATTAATTCAAGATTTGATGGACTCTGCAAGGCTTTTGGGGGGGAAATTCCTATCAGCTTGGCCCACACTTGTAGGTAGAAGGAAGCTGTTTTGTAGATATTGGATACATTTAAACAAAGGTGGTGCAAGAGTTTTTACCAGTATTATTGAGGATACCTTAAAATCACAAAAGCCTTAAAAGTTCAGGGAAACTGCTAGTTTGGGGGAGGACAATGTAATATAGATATTTGTTTATCTGATAATATTGATCAAGGTACACTTGCACATACCTCAAGAGTTCTTGTTATTTACTGCAACAGAACATATTAGCAAGATTATTATTATTATTATTATTATTGGGGTGCCTCCGTAACCAGGTGGGCAAGAGCGGCAGTGCATAGCACACGCTTCTTGATTAGACCGGGGTTCGAGCCCGTGACCACCACATATCCCCGGAGCAATATGGCCTTAGTTGCTAATGCTCCTAAAAACCAAATAACAAACATTATTATTATTAATATCCATATGATGCAAGGAAGCCTGAGGCTTATGCTGCACCAGGGGAAAAAAAAAGTTCCCGAGTAACCCCCTGAGAGAGAGAGAGAGAGAGAGAGAGAGAGAGAGAGAGAGAGAGAGAGAGAGTCAAAAGTAGAAGGGAATCACCAAGAAAGAGAAGAATGATGATATCCAGCTCAGGACCCTGAGTGTGCCAAGCCCATACTCACCAGATGTGAGCCCCCGGGGTCAGATGTTCTGAGGGCAGAAACGTTTCAAATGAGTGGGCAGCTAATGCCAGGGAAGCGAGCTTAAATAACTTTAAGGGATGTGTGAGGGTAGTTTTGCTAGAAAGTTTGCTAGTTTTGCACATACAAGAACACTGTCTTAATTGTCTATACAGTAATGTCAGAAGTGTCGTCAATGAAATGAGTGAATTCGAACTGCTGGTTCAAGTAACGCTGACGTAATAGGGCTTACAGAAATGTGGTGCCATCTGGAGATAGGGGATGATGAGTTTCAGTACAGTATATACAGCTGATTCCGGTTATTTGGGACACATCGGGACTAGTGCATTTTGGCCCGATTAAGCGGCTGCCCCAATTATCCGAAGTTCACGTAAATAGTTTAAAATACAATGTACCCCCCCCCCCTTTTTTTTTTACAATTGGTTCGCTATACAATCAAATCACGTTACAATGAATTCACCACAGTAAAGTTCCTTTCACTATACAATGTGTAGTAAGCGCCAGTCATTGCGAACACGTTTGTGAATTGAATTTTAATTCTATTAAACAGCGATTCTAATTAGGGAAAATAGGGGGAATATTATCCACAGGCTATAAAAGTAAAGATATATTAAGCACAAATTTACTCTTTATTACCTTACCAATTAAAAAATTAAATGATACGTGAAAATCGGAAGAATTAATACGTACTGTAATAATGTGTACATACTAACTAAACTAGTTGACAATTCTGTTCACTGACATTTGTGGGTGGGGGTTGAAATTTAAAACAGTAAAATGATAAGCAATGAATAACAAAGAACATGGCACACACAAATTGCAAGTAACACAACATGCGCAAGTGAGAACGGAGTAACAAATTACGAAGCTTTAAAAATAGGAATGAAGAGAAGATCTGAAAATTAATTTTTTTATTTGATTGAAGAGTTCATGGAAGTGTAAACACATTTTACCATAATAACCCACAGAATTCCAGCTGTCGGTATTACTGCAAATTCAATAAGATCGAGTTTACTGTCCGTTTATGATTGATTTCACTGACAGAAAAGCCCAATAAACAGGTGACTGCTAATTGTTTTTATTGTTTTATGGTTGTTGACCTCCAGAAATCCGACCGAACTACGTGGTACGGTCAGAGACAATCGTAGGGTAATCTCCAGTGCTGAGGTCTCCTGCCCCGATTAAATGGCATTTTGTCCCAATTAAGCGAAGTAAACCCTGGCTATTTTCTCGATTGGTTTTTGTTTTTTAAGATTTTCCCCAAATAAACGGCTGCCCCGATTAACCGGTGGCCCAAATAACCGGAATCCATTGTATAATGTATTTAGCAAGGATAGGGAAAATATAAGGGGTGGTGGGGTTATGCTTCTCATCAAAAGCAGCCTGATCACAATGAAAGATTTCCCAGATTCAGACATTTTGCATGCTGCTATAGAATCTGTATGGTGTGAGATAGTTGGAAGCAAAGGTATAATGAGAGTGGAAGTAATCTACAGGCAAGGTGATTGTGAAAATTATGATGAGAACCTCTACATGCGAATGGAATGGGCAAGTAAGCGTGAATGTCTTATTCAAGTAAGCGTGAATGTCTTATTATGGGCAATTTTAATTTCTCTCTAATTGATTTGAGAGAAATGGGAGGTAAACTCCACATGGGGACAAAATTTTTAAACCAACTAGATAATTGTTATTTGTATCAACATGTCACGGAAAGTACTAGGGAAAAGAATACTCTAGACCTCATCATCACCACCCATGAACCGGATGACATAATAGGGCTGACAATACAGGAACCAGCAGCAGGAAGTGATCAAGGAGTTCTGAGATGGACAATGAAGACAGAGGAAGCAGTAGTTAAAGGCAAAGGAATGGGATATAATTTCAGGAAAGGAAATTACGATGGCTTAAGATGCTACATAACTCTGATTCAGAGCATGACTTGAATCGTCCGAAGAGACTACGGACAGAAAAACAAACTACAGACATGCCAGAATTTCTCATAATGCATTCCCCATCCACACAACCTGTTGGCAAACTGTCGCCTTTTCTAATACAGAAATGTTTAAAATCGTTTGTTGGATCTCCCAAAATGGTTAAACGTCTCCAATCTGGAGACCTTCTAATTGAAGCTTCTAAGCCAAGTCACTCAGAAAAATTGTTAAAATTAACAACTTTTAACAATATTCCTGTATTAGTAACAGCCCATAACACTCTGACACCTCTAAAGGAGTTATCAGCAAATGGGACTTACTAAATGTGTCTGAGGAAGAGATCATTCAAGAGCTTAGCGAACAAAGGTGACTCTTGCACGAAGAATTATGACAAAAAAAGATGGAAACCTATTACCAACCAGGTCCATTATTTTGACATTCAGTACTCCAAATCTCCCATCTTCTGTAAAAGCAGGTTACTTAAACTGCAAGATTTGATCTTACATCCCGAATCCCATTCACTGCTTTAAGTGCCAAAAGTACAGCCATTCTCAGACAGCATGCCGAGGCGATGCTGTGTGCCCTGTTTGCGGCTCCAAGGAGACTGTACAGCTTCCACTCCCACTTGCCCAAACTTTAAAGGACGCCATCCTGCATTTTCTAAAGCATGTGACCTTTGGAAAACAGGGAAAAAATTCCAGAAGTATAAAGTGGAGCATAAAGTCACATACCCTGAAGCAAGAAAGCAAATAATGCTAACCATGCCTAGCCAATCATATGCATCGGTCACCAAAAATAGCCGCTCATCTGCAACCCAAACAGATGTCTCCATCAAACTGAATATTTCCTTTGCCACCTGGGTCAAAACTGTGCTAACTTACAATAAGAAAACTACAGTCAATGAGACCAGCAACACCCCAATCAGCATCTCAACTGATGCTATCTCAACCTTGCCTTGAAACAACAAAATCAGCTGCTATTGAAAACCAGAAGAAAGTGAAACCACGCAAGCAATATGGAAATGGAAGTTCAGTCAGAGGATAAAAACACAGTACTAGAGTTACATGCTAATGATACCATGGATACAGGATACCCAACCTTTCCCAGAAATGAAAAATCAAAACTAAGCAGACAAAAACAGTCAGATCAATCTTCCTCAAATAACTCCAACCAATGAATAAATTCCTTCAATGGAACTGTAGAGGATTACACAGTAATATAGATGACTTGAATGATTTACTCATACAAACTGAAGCAATAGGTGTATCTTTACAGGAAACCTTTTTATCACCACAGGTTTCTCTGAAAATTAAAAATTATACTATGTTTAGGCAAGACAGGGATTCTGACAGTCCTCCTCGTGGTGGGGTGGCTATTCTTATCAAAATTAACATACCATCAAGACATCTCCAACTACAAACCTCCTTAGAAGTTGTAGCGGTTTGGATAGCAATGGGAATATCGTTAACCCTTGCATCCATTTATATCCCACCGAATTATCCTTGCTTCCAGACTGAACTTGACAATCTTATCACACAACTGCCACCTCCAGTCTGTTTACTCGGCGATTTCAACGGTCACCATCCATTGTGGGGATCTTCCACCATGGTTAGGAGAGGCCAATTAATAGAAATATTCCTGGATAACCATAACCTGACTCTGTTAAATTCTGGCTCTCCAACTCATATCCAACTACCTACAGGTACTACATCGGCCATAGACTTATCCATATGTTCAGCATCTCTTTTTCCAAGCATGGAATGGTTAGTGCTAAATGATCCATTCCACAGTGACCATTTTCTTATCATCAGTTCAATTCAAACACAAACGGTGTCATGTCCTAAAGGCCGTACTTCTTGGAACTTTCATAAAGCAGACTGGAAAAACTATTCAACTTGTGCCCTACTTGACAAACTATATGTACAACAAAAACATATTGATGACGTAACTGATCGCATTACAAGCCATATATTATCTGCAGCAGAACAAGCTGCAGCCATAGACTTATCCATATGTTCGGCATCTCTTTTTCCAAGCATGGAATGGTTAGTGCTAAATGATCCATTCCACAGTGACCATTTTCCTATCATCAGTTCAATTCAAACACAAACGGTGTCATGTCCTAAAGGCCGTACTTGGAACTTTCATAAAGCAGACTGGAAAAACTATTCAACTTGTGTCCTACTTGACAAACTATATGTACAACAAAAACATATTGATGACTTAACTGATCACATTACAAGCCATATATTATCTGCAGCAGAAATTTCCATTCCAAAATCTGATCATCTCAAGCATGTACACCGAAATCATTGGTGGAATGAAGAATGCTCCAAAGCAAAACGAGAAAAAAAAACTGTGCCTGGAACCAGTTTCGCAAATTTCCAACTACCACCAACCTAATTATGTACAAAAAACTCAGAGCCAAAGACAAATTAGGCAGACAACAAAATGTGACTCCTGGATTAAATTCGCCTCAGCTATTAACAAAAATACTGACACTCGAATCATTTGGAAAAAAATTCAAGCTGTCAATGGGAAATTTATACCGCTGCCATCTCTGATAATACAATGCAGGACCTATCCTCTCCTACTGACATTGCAAATGCTTTAGCCGAATCTTTTATAACATTTCTGCCTGTTCCTCTTATATGATCTCCTTTCAAAGTAGTAAAACTGATTCAGAACGTCATAAGTTTAATTTCGCAACTAGACTTTCACTTCCATATAACCAGCTGTTTACTCTATCTGAACTGAAAGAATCTTTGAGCAAATCTCCGAACAGCGCAGCAGGACCAGACGACATTCACTACGTTATGCTGAAGCATCTGTGTGAAGCCGATCTCTGCATACTATTACTCTTTTGTAACCGGATCTTCTCAGAAAATATGTATCCTCTGTCATGCCGTCATTCCTATATTTGTGCTGTTCCAAAACCAGGCAAAGATCCCTCTCTAGTTGAGAATTACAGACCAATATCATTGACAAGCTGTTTGGGCAAAATCTTTGAAAGGATGGTACATAAGAGGCTCACCTGGATTCTAGACTCCGAAAATCTCCTTTCTGATCACCAATATGGCTTCCGTAAAAACAGGTCCACCCTAGATGTACTTGTAAAAATTGAATCCAACATTCGTAATGCCTTCGTCAGAAGGCAGTATCTAGTGGTGGTCAATCTGGATATTCATAAAGCATTTGATACCACATGGCGTCATGGTATTATTAAAGATATGCATCAGTTAAGGCTGAGAGGACATCTTCCTTTAATAATTCAGAACTTTTTAAAATTGCGTACATTTCAGGTCCGATATAAAAACATGCTGTCAACATCTCACATTCAAGAAGAGGGTGTCCCACAGGGTTCCATATTGAGTCCAAACCTATATGCGATTAGGATCAACAATATTTTAGAACTTCCAAAAACGATTGAAGTATACATGTATGCTGACGATCTCACCATATTCTGCCAATCGCAAGCATGAATGCTATCGAAAGACAGCTACAAATTGCTTTAACGAGAATTCATTCCTGGACCTTACGCAATGGATATCATCTCACTGAACAGTAAACCACTACCACTCATTTTTGCAAACTTCAGTCACTTCATCCTGATCCAGAGCTAAAGATAAATAACGTGCCAATTCCTCTTGCTCACGCTGTCCATTTCCTTGGCCTGATACTAGACAGGAAACTGAACTTTCAAGCACATGTGGCCTATCTTCAAGCCATCTGCTTGAAGAAATTAAACATCCTCCAGTGTGTGTCATCCGTGTCATGGGGCGCTGATCATCATACCCTCATCCATCTTTATAGAGCTCTCATCAGGTCTCGCTTGGACTATGGCTCTCCAGTATATGATTCAGTGAGGAAAAGTACTTTAGAATGACTAAACACCATCCAGCACTATGCTTTGAGAGTCGCTCTAAGTGCATTCAGAACCTCCCCGGTTCAGAGCCTTTGCATCAAAGCTCATGAACCTCCCTTACATCTTTGCAGAAAAACATTACTTCTGATGTATGCTGCAAAAATCTGTAGTCCCTCTCATCCTTGTTGGAGATGTCTCTACAATACTGAATGCGAGTCATTTTACACCAGTAAACCTAATGAAAACCGACCTGCTCTGCTTAGATTTAAGGAGGTGGCTGAATCATGGAATATAGAAATCAGCAATATATTTCAGGACAAAACACCACCAGATCCACCCAGAAAAATATCTGTGCAATATATGATGACTACTTTCAACAGTGGGGAAAGAACATGCTGTCTCCTTCCAATATCGCACAGTTACGTGCAACTTACACTCTTTCTAATTCAAACGCATGTGAAATTATACAGATGGATCAAAAACCGAGACCCAAGTAGGTGCTGCTGCAATCTCCCCATCATTTAGTACTTCTGTCTCATTGCCAATAGAATACAGTATCTTCACTGCTGAGCTCTATGCTATAAACTTAGCTCTGAATCACATTATTGAACATCTAATTCCGTCTGCTTTAATGTACACTGACTCACTCAGTGCTGTCTCTGCCATAAATATTAATACCAGCTCCTCTCACCCTGTAATAAAACAGATTCATTCTAAGTTACCTTCTAAGCCTGTAAGGAATTGAACCAAACTGTGGCATTCTGCTGGATTCCAGGACATTCTGGAATAGCTGGCAATGAAAGAGCAGATCATGCAGCCCAACAACCAGAAACCACTATTTCGCAGACTTTTCAAATTCCATATACAGATTACAAACACATTATCCATAAAGCATGTATAATTCATTAATTGGTCATTAATCTGGTCATTAATCTGGAAAGGTTATCCAGGAAATAAACTGCCAAATAAAACCGGAACCAAAGCTGTGGCTCTCCAGCTTCCGAAAAAACAGGCGAGATGAAATAATTTTAGGAAGGCTAAGGATTGGGCATACTCATCTCACTCACCTGTATTTATTATATCTATATAATAAATTTATATAGATATATCTTTATTATATCTATATCACCTGTATCTATTAACTAATGACAGTGCTCCCCAATGTACATCGTGTCAAGTACAACTGACCATTCACCATTTGTTAGTGGACTGTCCCCACTTTCAAAATATCTGCTTAAACACCTTTAAATCAATAGCTAATACACAGTCATCAATAAATTTATTACAGATTCTGGGAGATGATTCTAATGAAAAAGAACTATTTACTTTCCTAAATTGTATAGGAATATATCATAAAATATAGTTATCACAATTAAGCTAATATTTCATATTCACCATTAGAAAGGCACAATGTGGCCCTAGCAGCCTATGTGTCGTTAAACTCAACAGCAACAACAAGATGCTACATGGCTTCTATTAACAGGGTAGATATCTCACAGATAGTGAATACCATTGAATTAAGGTATACCTTTAAAACAATAATCACAAAGCCTTGAATGCATATATACCATTTAAAAAATACTCCACCAGGAGGATTCCAAGTTGGATGAATAATGAAGTTGCCAGATTACTTGAGCAGAAAAAGACAGCTTGGAAAAGTCGCAGAGCAATAAAAAATATTGAAGCCTATAACAGCTACAAATTGATCAGTAATAGTGCCACAAAAAAAGTTTATGTTGGCAAAAGCAGATTATGAGAAATCTCTGGAAAAAAGACAAAGGGGGAATAAAAACTCTAAAAGGAAGGGGATGGATCAGGTTGGTCCATTTAATATCAGTAGTTTGACTGTGGATGATCATTCTCAGATAGCAGCCAAACTAAATTAGTATTTTGCATCCAAATTCACACATGAGGGCAAGAGAGGGATAGATGCTTATCAAGCTCAAATGGGGAGCTAAGTGATTTTGTAATAACTTAAAGCAAGGAGAACTTGTTGAAGTTAAACATAAGGAAGTTGTCTTCCTTATGTTTAATGGGGTGAGGAGATCTATCCAGTTTTATTAAAATAGGCAGCAAAGGAAGTAAGCAAACCCTTAGCAATAATTATGAAAACTTCCTTGAACTCAAGGGAGACATTTGCAAATGTCTCCCCAATTCACAAAAGGAGATCAAAGGGTGATGTGGGTAATTGCAGACCTATTAGTCTAACTTCTGTTCCAGGGAAATTAATGGAGTCACTGGTTAAGGAAGCGATGCAGGTTCATCTAGACAAGACTGCAGCTATAGTATAGACCATGGGTTTGTTAAGGAGAAGTCTTGTCTGACAAATTTTATTGGATACTATGATGTGGTCACAAAGGAATTGAATGTGAAAAATAATTTTGATATCATATACTTGGATTTTAGGAAAGCTTTTGCTACTGTGACACATGGAACACTACTGTACAAATTGGAGCAGTATGGCATTAAGGGCAAGTTGCTACAATAGATGACAGGTTGGTTGAGTGGGAGATGACAGAGTGGTTATCAATGAACACTGCTCTTCATGGCCTAATGTTATTAGTGGAGTCCCCCAGGGTTCGGTGTTGGGCGCATTGTTGTTTTCGGTATTTATCAATGATATTGATGAAGGTATATCAGGATTAACAAAGGTATGTTAGGATTCAATTTCAGACGATACGAAGGTTGGCAGGGTTGCTAATGACAGTGATGATAGTACGCTACTGCAACAGGATCTGGAAAAGTTGAGCAAATGGGCTGAGAGGTGGCAACTGAAGTTTAATGTTGACAAATGTAAAGTACTGCCTATGGGCAGCAGTAACCCTAGAGTAACTTATCAACTGGGTGGTATTACACTCAGGGTTTAATTGTGCAGTCAGATATGATATTTTCTGAAAATGCAAAAAAGGCTGCAAGAGTAGCTCATGGTGTCTTGTGAATGATATGCAGGAATTTTGCTAGCAGAGATAAGGGGTGATTGTCCCCTTGTATAAGGCAATGATCAGGCCACACCTTGAGTTCTGTATACAGGTCTGGAGGCCTCATTTTAGAAAAGATGTGGAGCTGCTGGAACGAGTACAGAGAAGGCCAATAAGATTGGTGAGTGGAACAAATGGTTAGTATTACCAAGAAAGGCTTAAGTTCTGAAAATTGCAGCTTCTGGAGACTAAGCACCTGCGAGGTGATCTAACTGAGATGTATAAGCCCTTGAATGGATTGAGCAAGCTCAGTGTTAATGGCATTCTTCCTCTTGCTCAGATTACTCTCCTGAGGGAGCATAAATTCAAATTGAGGAAAGACAATTGTAAAATGGATGTGCAGAAATTCTCCTTTAGCCAGCGGGTGGTTGATAGTTGGAACAAACTTCCATCTGTTGTAGTGGAGGTCAGCAACTTAAATAAGTTCCAGGCAGAACTAGACAAACATTTGGAGTCAATGGATGGATGAAATGGGGAGGTTTTTTTTTTTTTTTTTTTTTGGGGCAATGCTATATAAAGTTGGGGCAATGCTATATAAAGTTGCTTTCTTGCATCATATGCCCTGCTAATGCTAATAAGAAATTCTTCGGAAATGCAAAGAAAAAGACAAACCAGATCAGAACCCACTGAAGGAATAGTAGTAGATATCCCAGCTGAAGTTGCAGTGAACTCAACAGTTACTTCGCATTGATATTTACAGAAGAAAAACCCTTTACATCAATACGAAAATTATGGGAGTGAATTTGAAAAAAAATGTAACTAACTAATGATGTTAAAATTTCACCTATTTATGTAATGAAAAAATTTTCGAGCCTACAGGCCAGTAAGGCTCCTGGGGTTGACGACATATACCCTATAATCTTAAGACAGGTGGCAAGTGAGTGAATAAAACCATTGAGGCTAATTATGAGAGCATCACTGGACTCGTGAGTAATTCCGTTTTATTGGAAAAGTGCCAATGTATCTCCAATACATAAGGGCGATTCCAAGAGTGCAGTTGGAAATTACTGGCCGGTTAGTTTAACTTCAGTAGTAAGGAAAATCATGGAGACTATGATCAAGGGTAGAATTTGGGATCACTTAGAAATGGAATTCTGAAGGACACTCATCATGGTTTTGTAAAGGGAAATCCATGTTTAACTAATCTGGTTAGCTATTTTGACATGGTCATTCAAGAGCTGGACTTTGGGAATAATTTCGACATTGTTTATTTGGATTTCAGCAAAGCATTTGACTCAGTCCCACATGAGCAGCTACTTTATAAGCTGGAATGGGTTTGAATCCCAGGGAAAATCCTTACATGGATAGCTGAATGGCTTCAGGGCAGGGGGCAGAGGGTTGTGATAAATGGTTATTCCTCAGATTGAGTTGATGTAAGAAGTGTGGTTTCCCCAAGGTATTAGGACCACTGTTTTTGATTTTCATAAATGACATCACTGAAGGGATAGAGGGCGTGATGTCTAAATTTGCAGATGATGTAAAGATTGGTAGAGTAGTTAATGATTGGCGCCAAGCAGAGCTGCTTCAGAATGACCTAGGTAGACTTCAGAAATGGTCAGAAAAATGGTAGCTATGCTTTAATCCAGCAAAGTGTAAGGTATTGCACTGGAACAGTAACCCCAAAATAACTTATACACTTGGCGGAGTTGAACTAAAGCCAGTAGTGGAGGAAAGAGACTTGGGTACTACAGTACGGTCAGACATGAAGTTCTCCGAGCATTGTAGACTAGTTGCAAGGAAGGCCCTTGGTGTCCTATCGATGATTTATCGAACAATTTTTAGTAGAGATAAGGACATCATAATCCCATTATATGAGGCAATTGTTAGACTGCACCTAAAGAAAGACATTGTGCTCCTTGAAAGGGTCTAAAGACAGATAACTAGCCTGGTGAAATTGGCAAAAGGGCATCCATATGAGGAAAGACTTCGAATATGTGGGTTGCATAGCTTGGGAACTAGGCGCCTTAGAGGAGACTTCATTTAAGACTGTTTAAGACTCTGAGAGGCATAAGCAAAATGAATGAGGACAAAATTTTCACTGTTTTAAATGATTCCAAAAAAAGGGTCATGATGTCAAGTTATGGGGTGGGGGACAACATCTAGACTCGATTGCAGGAACTTTTATTTTAGCCAGCGAGTTGTAAATTACTAGAATAAGTTACCTATATGGGTGGTAGAGGCTGACCAGTTTGTGGAAATTCAAAGGTCAGCTGGATAATTACTGACAGGAGGAGAGGTTGTCCATTTCCTTTTCTCTTATTAATTATTATTATTTTTTATTCTTATTATTATTTTATTTTTCATTTTTTTTGGCTGGTGCAGCATAAGCCATAGGCTTCCTTGCACTATGTGGCTATTGCTTAATACTAATAGATCAGTAAATTAGTAAAGCCAATATAGAGTCCTATATCAGGTCATGTGCAGTTCCAGATTTTTAATATAAATAATTTAATACAATAATAACAAAAATTAATATATTAACTCATGAAAATAACTAGTTTTTATTTGGGTTTTTTTTTTTTTTTTTTTCTTTTCACCTCTGGGTCATATTAATCCCCAGGGGCTCACATCTGGTGAGTATGGGCTTGGCACACCCAGTGTCCTGAGCTGAATATCATCATTTTTCTCCTTCTTGATGATTCCCTTCTACTTCTGACTTTTGTTTTTTTTTTCCTCTCACTCGGTAATTCAGAAATTTTTTTTTTTTTGGCTGGTGCAGCATATCAACCCCAGGGGCTCACATCTGGTGAGTATGGGCTTGGCACACACCCTGGGTCTTGAGCTGGATAACATCATTCTTCTCTTTCTTGGTTATTCCCTTCTAGTTTTGACAATCTCACTCTCTTTCCCAGGGTAACTCAGGATTTTTTTTTTTTTTTTTTTTTTTGGCTGGTGCAGCATAAGCCTCAGGCTTCCTTGCACCATGTAGCTAATAATAATAATATATAATAGTTTTGCTGTGTAAATTTAATTATACTCTTCTACTACTGATATCTTATAAACTTTGTACATTTGTCTAAAAGAAACTTTTTATAGAAAAGAGACTTTTCTGTATTTAAAACTATTATTTCTCTCTCTACTGTTTTGGCATTCCAAAACAGGCAATTTTGGAATGCCAAAACGCCATGAACATCTAGTAATGGTTTCCATAGATCTTTACTCTCTTGATCGATACCAGCATTCGTTTTCTGCAACGTTCATTCAGGAAGAAGGTGTTCCACAGGGATCAGTACTGAGTGCCACTCTTTTTGCTCTTAAAATAGATTCTATCACTAAACTTCCAAATACCGTATAGACTTACCTTTATGCAGATGATCTTTCCATCTTCTTATCATTCTCAAAACACGAGATCTATTGAACGACAGCTTCAGATATCACTAAATAAAATACAGCAATGGGCCAGCACCAACGGCTGTAGACTTTCGCAGTAGAAAACAGTTGCTATCCATTTTTGTAGACAACGCAAGTTTTATTTGGATCCTTAACTTCATATCTCTAATATCTCCATCCCAGTCACTAATAACATCAGATTTCTAGGATTAATCATGGACAACAAGCTAAATTTCTTATTGCACATTAAAAAGTATGTACAGCCTGTCTAAAAAAGATAAACATACTTAGTGCACTATCTTCCCTAACCTGGGGTGCAGATTGATATCTCCCTACTTCGATTATACAGGGCATTAATCAGATCCTGTCTTGATTATGGAGCTCCCATTTATGATTCTGCCAGAAAGAGTGCATTATGCTGGCTTGATCTAGTTCAACATGCTGCACTAAGGATTGCACTTGGTGCATTCAGAACATTGCCAGCACACAGCCTTTACATTGATGCTCATGAGCCCCCACTATCTTTATGTAGGAAATCTCTGTTGCTGAAGTACTCTGTCAAGATACAAAGTTGTGCTTCACATCCCATTCAGTCATACCTTTTCAATCTACCATTAGAAAATCTGTAAAGAAATAAACCTAGCATAGTAAAACCAGCTGATCTTTGCCTTCTTGAACTAATGCAGGTTTGGAATGTTTCCATTCCATTCCATACAACAGGTAGCAACATGTACTCAACCACCATGGGTTCCACCTCCTATACCGACCTGTGACACTTACCTCTGTCAATGGGGAAAGAATATTTTGCAAGCATCAAATATCAGATAACTTCATGCAGTTCACAATCAAAGGTAGAGTGGTACCTTGGTATACGTCTGCTTTGGAATAAGTCCAACTTGGTATGCATCCTGTTTGGACGCAAAAAAATTTGTTTGGAATACGACTCGCATGCGTCAAAATGAGTCACGACACCGTGCGCTGCCCTTATTTACCTCTCGAGACAAAGCCACGACTCAGAGATGCCAGATCTTACCCCTCTCCAAAAACCAAATAAAAGCTGACCAAGGACAGACGCTAGCAAAGTACGCGCGCCCGTCCTCACTCGGCTTTCCGAATAAAACCGACCGAGGACATGTGCGCGCTTACGTCCTTGATCAACTGAATTTGGTTTTTGGAGAGGGGATAAGATCTGACATCTCTGCCACGACTGCCCACAAGCGTCAGTACGACAGTTTCTACCATTCAGTGAACAACCCGCACTATAACTCTCTGTGAATTTTCACGTGATTTTGTGTTTTTTCGCGTAAATTTTTTGTAAATTCATTAACCACGAGTTCTAAGAAAGTTAATGTGAAGAGCCAAGCAACGAAGAAAATGGTTAGGATCACCATGGAGGTGAAAAAAGAGATTGTTGAAAAGTATGAAAGTGGCATGCGTATCCGGGACTTGGCTGCTGCATACCGTATGCCGAGAACGACGGTATTAGGATTGTGAAAAACAAAGACGTTATTAAATCTGCTAACGTTGCGAAGGGGGTAAAATTGATTACCAAACAAAGATCAGGGACATTAGAGCATGTTGAGAAATTGCTTTTGATCTGAATAACAGAAAAACAGTGTGCTGGTGATAGCGTATTGGAGGCAACGATTTGCAAAAAGGCAAAACTGATGCATGCCAATCTTTTGAAAAACAAGGCAGGAACAAGCCAAGAAAGTGAAGTGTTTAAAGCCAGCCATGGCTGGTTTGATAATTTTAAGAAGACTGGCATTCACAGTGTTGTGAGGCATGGAGAGGGAGCCAGTGCTGATAAAGATGCCGCCAATGATTTTGTTACAGAGTTTGGGGAATTTGTGGAGGCTGAGGGTTTTTTTCCCCAACAAGTTTTTAATTGTGACGAAACAGGCCTGTTTTGGAAGAAAATGTCTAACAGGACCTATACAGGACCTGATCTACCACTCTGAAAACCCGAGGGCCATTAAGAAACATAACGTGCAGAAAACTCAGTTACCTGTGATGTGGAGGTCAAACAGCAAGGCTTGGGTAACCAGAGAATATTTCAGCGAGTGGTTTAATGTTATGTTTGGGCCAAGTGTAAAAAGTTATTTAGAGGAGAAAAACCTGCCTCTGAAGGCCCTCCTCATAATGGACAATGCTCCAGTTCACCCTCCAAGCTTGCAGGACTATGTGCTGCTGGAGTTTGACTTCATCACTGTAAAGTTCCTCCTCCCTAACACGACTCCTCTCATTCAGCCCATAGACCAGCAGGTCATCAGTAATTTCAAGAAACTCTACACTACAGTACTATTCCAGAGGTGCTTTAAAGTGACCTCTGACACAGAATTAACCCTGAGATAGTTCTGGAACAATCACTTTACTATTGTCCATTGCATATCTCTCATTGACAAAGCCTGGCAGGAAGTTTCCTACAGAACAATGAACTCTGCTTGGAGGAATTTGTGGCCAGAAGCAGTGACTGAAAGGGACTTTGAGGCTGTGCCTCTAGTGGAGGATATTGTCTCTCTGGGCAGGTCCATGGGTCTGGATGTGAGTGATGGTGATGTGGAGGAGCACAGGGAAGAGCTGACCACTGAGGAGCTGCAGGAACTTGAGAAGGAGGAGCACAAGACTAAGAGCAAAAAACCCAACCACCTTAGATTTAACCAATATCGCTGTTCCAGTATCAGACTATGCACTAATGATTCATGCTACATGCCTATCAGAATGGAGAGCACTATGGCATGATGATATGATGGTATGATGGTATGGACACTCCAGTGTCCATACATCAAGACAAGAAGAAGTAATCCTTTCAAGAGCAAGAATAGCATTAGCAAAGCCACATGATGCAAGAAAGCAAGTTTATATAGCATCAGCCAAAAAAAAAAAAAAAAAAAAAAAAACCTTTATTTCATCTATCCGCTCGCTCCAAATGTTTGTCAAGTTCTGCCTTGAATCTATTTAAGCTATCAACTTGTACAACGACAGATGGAAGTTTGTTCCAGCAATCAACCACCCACTGGCTAAAGGCAAACTTCGGCACATCTATCCTACAACCGTCTTTCCTCAATTGGAATTTATGCCCTCTCAGGCGATTATTCTGAGCAAGAGGAAGAATCCCATCAGCATTGAGCATGCTCAAACCATTCATGGCTTTAGACACCTCAATCAGATCACCTCGCAAGTGCCTAGTCTCCAGACACTATAATTCAAAACTTAAGCCTTTCTTCGTAAGAGCAACCCTTTGTTCCATTCACTAATCTTGTTGCCCTTCTCTGTACTCATTCCAACACTCTACATCCTTCTTAAAATGAAGCCTCCAGACCTGTACACAGTCACCTCCTTATCCCTGCTAGAAAAATTCCTGTATATCATTGACAAGACACAATGAGCTACTCTTGCAGACCATCTGCACTGCTCAGAAAACTTCATATCTGCCTGCAAAACCCCCAGGTGCTTTTCATTCTGTACCACTGTCAGTGTGGTACCACAGAGTTGATACATTACTCTGGGATTTCTACTTCCCATATGTAGTACTTTACATTTGTCAATGTTAAACTTCATTTGCAACTTCTCAGCCTATCTGCTCAACTTTTCTAGATCCTGTTGCAGCAGTGTACTGTCATTAATGTTATTATCAACCCTACCAACCTTCGTATCGTCTGCAAACTTGGACATTAAGCCTGATATACCATCATCAATATCATTTATAAATACAAAAACAAAAATGGACCCAACACTGAACCCTGAGGGACTCCACTAATAACATTAGTCCACGAAGAGCAGTGTCCGTTGATTACAACTCTCTGTCTTCTCCCACTGAGCCACCCTTTATCCATAGCAGCAATTTGCCTCCAGTGCCACACTGCTCCAACTTGTGCAGTAGTCTTCCATGTGCAACGGTATCAAAGGCTTTTCTAAGATACAAATATATGATATCAAAGTGATTCTTTGCATCCAGTTCTTTTGTGACTACATCATAGTATCCATTCAAATTAGTCAGACAAAACTTTACCTTAACAAACCCATGCTGTGTCCGAGCTATAACTGAAGTCTTGTCTAGATGATCCTGCATTGCTTCTTTAACCAGTGCCTCCATTAATTTCCCTGGAACAGAAGTTAAACTAACAGGTCCATAATTACCTGTGTCTCCCTTTGATCCTCCTTTGTGGATTGGGGTCACATTTGCACATCTCCAGTCCATGGGTACCTCCCCTGAGTCCAAGGAAGCTCTCATAATTATGGCTAAGGGTTTGCTTACTTCCTTTGCCGCCTCTTTTAATATAAATGTATAGATTCCATCCACCCCAGGTGCCTTTCTTGTGTTTATCTTCAACAATTTCTCCTCCACTTTACTCTCAGTTATTACAGGATTATCTAGCTTACTGCCAGAGTTGAATACACCTCTGGCATTCCCCTCCCTGAATAACTCCTCATGTATGAATGTTGATGCAAAATATTCATTTAGTTTGTTAGCTACCTGAGCAGGATCATCAACAGTTGAACCATCGATATCAAGTGGACCAATTTGATTCATCCCCTTTCCTTCTAGAGTTTAAATAAGTAAAGAACTCTTTGCTGATTTTCTTTGCATCCTTTGCCAAAGATTTTTCGTAATCTGCTTTCGCCTGGCTAACCTCCTTTGTAACTTTGTTACAGACCAGCTTATATCTATCATAGGCTTCTGTGTCACATGTTAATTTATATGTATCCCATGCATTTTTCTTCTCTGTCACGTGTCTAATTAGTTTATCTGACATCGATTTATGTCTAAATCTTGAACAATATTTCTCTGTTGGTATGAAAAGCCTAGTAGCTTCCAAGATTAATTCTTTCAATGCTTCCCATTTTGAATTTGCTGTTGGTAACATCATCAGTTGGTCCCACCGTATAGAATTTAAATACTGTCTCAGACCACCGTAGTCACCTTTACGAAAGTAAAAACTCTTCCCTTTACCCTTGATGGTAGTTACCTCTTTGAGTAAATCCCACTTCAGCACACTGTGATCACTGCCACCTAGTGGTTCCTTTATCTGCAGATTCTTGATGCATGAAGAATCCTTACTGATAATCAGATCAAGAGTATTACTCCCTCTAGTTGCCTCCCGAACATGCAGCTGTTGAAAACAATCATCCAATAAATCCACAAGAGCCTTGCTAGTGCATGAGTGACCAAACCACAAATTCTAGTCAATATCTGGAAATTAAAATCCCCCATTATAAGACACTCGAATTTACTGGCCCACTCTATTTGTCTGCACAATTGCTCATTATGCTCATCAGTTTCATTAGGCCTATAACACACACACACACCTACCTCTCATTTTTCCTTTTCCAGTGCTTATGTCACACTAACAGACTCAACACTGCATTGTCCACCAACATCGATTGGATGCACTTCCTTAGATTTTGTTTCTTAACTAATAGCATAACTCCTCCTCCCTTCCTGCCCTGTCTATCTTTTCTGTACACATTGTACTACCCAAATTCCTGTTCTGCACTACATATGTCTGTGTGACACCATGTCTCTGATATCTCAACAATATCTGCCTTTGATGTCATGACTAGCACTTCCAGCTCATCGAATTTATTAACTATACTCCTAGCATTGGTATACATGCACCTGTTTTTACTCTTAGTTACCCTAACACAGCCCGTGTATTTACTTGTTCCACTATGACTCCCAGCAATCCTGGAATTTCCCATTGCCTTGATTTCCAGATTGCTGCTCAATGGCATTTCAATAGAAGTAGTGCAGGCGCCTCCGTAGCCAGGTGGGAAGGAGCAGCAGTGCATAGCACACGCTTCTTGATTAGACCGGGGTTCGAGCCCGTCACCACCAAATACCGAGGATGCGGAAAGGTCAGGGAATGACCACCGCATATTCCCGGAGCAATATGGCCTTAGTTGCTAATGCTCCTAAAAAAAAAAAAAACCAAACCAAAGAAGTAGTGCAAGAATCACTTTTACCTCTGCCAGCAGTTACTGTTAATCTATTAGTCCGTGTATCCCCTCAAGCTAGCAGTTTTCTGACCCACCTAACTCTGCCTCGATAGCATCAGCAAATATTCTCGCACCCTTTCTATTTAAGTGTATCCCATCCCTGTAGAAGCAGTCTCTCCTGTTAACGTGCTTGTTAAAAATTCTTGAGAAAAATTCTACTCCTTGAGCCTTGCACATTCTCTTCAGGGCCGAATTGATCGACAAGGCTCTCATCATATACTCCCTCCTATCGTGTCTGGGCAGAATTGCAGACACTTTCAAATTCAACCCTAAGTCATACTCACCTCACCCACCTTCATCTACTCACAGGAGATGATCCACCACAGTGTCCACATTGTTCTATAAAGATGACTATTACAGACATTCTCCTTGACTGCCCCTATTATAAACAAGACAGAATTTCAACCCCGCAATCACTGTTAACCTTCATCAGCCAACAACTCTAGAGAATTTGATTGGTGAAAAAGCCAATATTTCTGAATTTTTCCGCTTCCTCAAGCAAACTGGAATTTTTAATCTTTTCTGATTAAGGACTTTTCAGACTGTACGAGACTTTCTGATTTCCTTTTTATAATAAAGGAATAGGCACATTACAGCCAAAGTAGCTTATGTGCCATGAAACCCTCCATAACAACTAAAGTTGCTAATATTGTTTTTAATGAAATAGCATCTCACAAAGGTGAATCCATTATTATGATATTAATGACTTTAAGCTGACTTCATGAATAATTGTTGGTCATTTGTAAAGAGCATAAGGCCATTCTCTGTTACATGGGGGCCAATACAGTCCGTAGGCAGTAAAAACAAAAATGAATAATGCAGAGAAACATTATTTTTCCAAACTGTTTTCAATGCCTACATTGAATGAGTATCTTGCTTCTTTACAAAATTGCTGTAGCAGGTCCATCTAACCCAGCAATACAGGTAATATTATGCTCGTAATGGAAATTATGTTTTCAATCAGAAGTTTCCTTCCATGTGCTGCTTGAAATGCTGTTTACATTCGATATATTTATTTCACCTCTCAGCACAGCTGGTTAAGGCCACTTATTGCCTGATGATGGAATAAATAAGTGAAATCCCATTAAACTGAATGCTTTTAATGAAAATATTTCCATGCCCAGTTTGTTCCCTTCAACCTGGCTTCCTTTATTATATGTGCTTTGTATGCTTCATTTGAATGAAATAATTTTGATGGAAAATTCAGAACAACAAATTATTTTCAGTCAGTCTATGCTTAAAATATACCAGTGTACAATAACAAAAAAACTCTACTAGCAAATTATGTAATACACTGTATAACCCATATTATAAATATGGGTATGGAAGCATTTATATAATAAAAAGTAGTTTGGAAAGATGTGGAAAAAATTTCATCATCATACCCTGTACTATACATTTTCCTGCCCGCTGAACAATCTTTTTTTTTTTTTTTAATGCTTACAACATCCACACTTAATTTTGATCATCATAAAGCTGGATTTTCTTATAGTAAGAGGGAGGTGATTGAACACATTAAAAACAAAATTTATATATTAATATGTGAAAAGTAACAATAAGTTATATCTACAGTACTATATTCCTTATAAATAAAAATGCAAGATATTTTATTTATATGAATTTACTTTTGAGTACATGTATTTTATTTTATATATATATTATTGAAAGTGCAACAGAATTTCTATAATAATGATTCTTATTTGAATTAATTTTCAGTAATATTCATTAGAATGAAATTTTGGTACAATGGAACGATTCATGTACCCTTTGAGAAGTTCATTATGGCAGGATTTTATTATAGTTCTGAACCCAATCACAATAGTAGCTTAAATTTTTAATGAATAATATATTTATCTTATGGGTAATGTTATTCAACTAAAAATGATAACTTTAGGCTGATGTGGATGGTTTGCTTCTAAAGAGTATAAGTTCATGCTCTGCCACTGTCGGAACAGTAAATTCTCACTAAAGACAGAAAATCATAATGCAGAGTGGCATTGTTTTTTCAGTTTCTTAATCAACACACTTTGAAAACTATGTTTTATTTTTGTATATTCACAGCTTATTTTCCATTTTGAAGCATATCATCACAGCTTTGAAGGCACATCACAGCTTATTTTCCATTTGAAAACCAAATATACTGCGTATATTTGGTTTTCATTCACCAGTAGTCTTTAAGTCCTTTTTGAAATCACTAAACATGATATTATGGATTTAAGGAAAATTAATAAAAAAAATTTTTTTAAAAAGTGAATTTAATTCTTTTGTTCCTCCGGTTAGTCCCTGCTTAATGTTTCTGTTCTTCAATAAGATAAACATGAATGAACATTTTTTTTTTCAAGAAAAAAATAAAATAAAATAAAGCATTGCTTTCTTTCTGTCCTAATGTTTCAAAGTGAAACGTTCAAGTAAAATGCTTATGATTCATGTTGAATGTTTATCATTTCAGTTTCTGCAAAGTTCAGAGCATTCTCTCTTCTCAAATTCTGTCGTGGATGTATTCACTCAGCTTACTCAGTGTTTTGATGTTATTAGCAAATTAGAATGTCCGGATCCTGAAATTGTCAAGAGGTATATGAAGAGATTTGCAAAGGTAAAATTTGCTGAGCAGTTTAATTTAACAAAAAAGCATGTTTCCATGCATTTGAATAAACATTTTTAATTTCAGGAATTTTTAAATAATTGAACAGAGATTTCCAAACTTCGCAAATCTGGCAACATTGGAAATTAGCCTTTGCTGATTTTTGAAACTTAATATTACAGAAAACTGCTGGTAGCTCGTTGTTTTACTTGATAGTAACCATAGGACTTGACCATTATTATATGACTATTATTATGTGTTTTACTGATAGTAACTATAGAATTTCACTATCATTAAAAATAAAAAAACCAGGGGCTCACATTTGGTGAGTACGGGCTTGGCACACCCAAGTGCTTGAGTTGGATATCATCATTCTTCTCTTTCTTGGTAATTCCCTTCTACTTCTCTCTCTCTCAGAGTAACTCAGAAATTTTTTTTGGCTGGTGCAGCATAAGCCTCAGGCTTTCTTGCACTATATGGCTAATAATAATAATAATAATAATAATAATAATAATACATAATGATGGTCAAAATCCTGACAAACTCCTAGTTTCCAGACTTATAGTGGAAATATACATGGAAGACCGCTGCACAAATTGGAGCAGTGTGGCCTTGGAGGCAAATTGCTGCTATGGATAAAGGGATGGTTGAGTGAGAGAGACGGAGAGTGGTAATCAGTGGACACTGCTCTTCGTGGATTAATGTTATTAGTGGAGTTCCCCCAGGGGTTTGGTGTTGAGTCCATTGTTGTTTTCTGTATTTATTAATGATATTGGTGAATAGTATATCAGGCTTAACGTCCAAGTTTGCAGACGATATGAAGGTTGTTAATGACAGTATGCTGTTGCAAGCAGGATCTATAAAATTTGAACAGGTGGGCTAAGAAGTTTAACATCGACAAATGTAAAGTACTGCATATGAGAAGCAGTAATCCCAGAGTAACGTATCAACTGTGTGGTACTACACTGACACGGTAGAGAGGGAAAAGGACCTGGGGGTAATTGTGCAGCCAGATATGAAGTTTTCTGAGTAGTGCAGACAGTCTGCAAGAGTAGCTCATAGTGTCTTGTCAACGATATACAGGAATTTTTCTAGCAGGGATAAGGAGGTGATTATCCTCTTGAATAAGGCAATGGTCAGGCCACACCTTGAGTACTTTATACAGGTCTGGAGGCCTCATTTTAAGAAGGATATAGAGCTGTTGGAACGACTGGAATCCGCCCAATTACAACCTCAATATTTGCTGAAATTGTATTTAATATTTAATATTTATAATCACACAGATTATTAAATTTCATGTCCTAAGGTGAAAGTTGAAGGAAAATCCTACACAACATTTCAAAAGGACAACAAGAGAAGGGCAACACGATTAGTGAATGGAACAAAGGGTTGCTCTTATGAAGAAAGGCTTAAGTTTTGCAAATTACAGTGTCTGGAAACTAGGCACCTACGAGGTGATCTGATTGATGTGTATAAGGCATTGAATGGGTTGAGCAAGCTGAATGCTGATGGGATCCTTCCTCTTGCTCAGAATAATCGCCTGCGAGGGCATAAATTCAAATTGAGGAAAGGCAGTTATAGGAAAGATGTGCGGAAGTTTGCCTTTAGCCAGCGGGTGGTTGATTGCTGGAACAAACTTCCATCTGTCATTGTAGAAGTTGGTAGCTTAAATAGATTTAAGGCAGAACTGGACAAACATTTGGAGCAAGTGGATGGGTGAAATGAGAAGGGTGTGTTTTTTTTTTTTTTTTTTTTGGCTGTTACTATATATGCTTGCTTTCTTGCATCATGTGCCTTTGCTAATGCTAACATATATATATATTTCCACTATAAGTCTGGAAAATTAGAAATTTGCCATTAAAAAAAAAAAAGTTATCATGATAACAGTTGTAAATCATAGATGACCATGAGAAACTGCTGTGGCTTCTAGAAGCAGCATTCCTGATATCAATGAACTCACACTGTGATATGATTGAGCAGTTTATTAAAAATAAAACTCTGTGATAAAACTCTTTAGTTGCCCTAATTCTAACTGACATATACTATCGTTCAAACTACACATCATATAAATTTTAAAACAAGCAAAATAACACTTAGAATGTATTGCCCACAGAAATTTTCACAAAGATGCCTTTCTGCAAATACAGGAAGGTTTCCTGAGGATGAGAGAACACTGTAATTGTGCAGATTCCAGTTGGGAAATATAAACACACCAGCAAAATTGCTGAAACTGTTTACAGCACTGCATTCTACACAGAGTTTATCATTAAACTGACAAGTCATAATTATGTATAATTTGAGTTATAAGTGTTATTATTGACATCAGGTAACAAAAGTTTCCACGATATATTAATTTGTAACAGCTGAAAGAACAAGGCCTGATGATTTATATATATATATATATATATATATATATATATAAGTAACAGAGTGAAGAGATACAGAAAAAGAGAAAATAAATATATGGGGGAAAAAAGTATAGGAACGAAAGAAATCATGGTATGAAAAAAAAAAAACATATAAAAATAGATAAGTATATTGTCATATAATGCTTGGTGATTGACTAGTGGCACAACCCTAGTGTTGTTGCCAACACTAGAGTCAATCACCAAGATTGCATGAAAAGACAACAGAATAACCTGTTTCTGATGCAATGAATATGCCAAGAAATAAAGGTAAAACAAAGGTTTAAAAAATTGTGAATTTAGAATGAATTTAATAAATTTATGAGGTTAAGGCAAAAAGAGAATATATATGGAGGAGGATACAAGTAGGTACATGTGATTTAAGGGTGACACAAGAGTGAGAGTATAGCGAGAAACTATGTTCTTCCTATTCTACCTTTTTTCTCCTTGTCAAAGTTTTAGCATCCTTTTCTTGCTTATTTGTGTGTTATTTACTTCCTTTTCTGTTGCGGACTATATTTATCACAAATTTAACTACAAACTATACACTTTCAGTTTTATTATTTTTTATTTTTTTCCTTCTTGTATCTTCTGCTGAAGTCTGTGGTTTCTTTATCTTTTACATTCCAGATATTTCCATTGTATTTTTGTTTTGGTTTTGTTTTTGTTACTGTCTGTTGTGGTGAATTCTTTTACTATTTTCTTTTTGTGTCAACCATAAATCACATATACAAATATATATAAATGTGTATATATATATATAAATGTGTATATATATATATATATATATATATTATGTGAGGTAAAAGTAATAAAAATAAATATATATGGCTATGTAGCTATCATTAGAGGCAGCAAATGCACATCCTCCACATGATGCCTAATTATATCTGATAGTTAAAATAAATATGATATTTAAATAAAATCATCAGCCAGTAGTACGGCAATAATGCAGAGCGAAATGAAACGCAAAATAATATAAAATAAAATAAACAAACAGGAAAGGGAAAGTAGAGATAATAGGACAAAAAGGTAGTCGATAATCCCCTGTATAATTTAGTCAATTAAGTCATTAAACCCAATTAATAAAAAAACGATATAAATTTAAATAATGCCAATTATAAATAATTTAGCGGTACCGCCCTTGAAGGTACCAGTTCCAAAAGACGTGAAATATCACCAAAAAAAGGGTTAAAGAAACTACCAAAAAACTAAAATATCAAAATAACAGACTGACCATCATGCCCCATATCGACAGAGGACCACGAGGCCAACAATGGTCATGGAATCGCTGCATTTCAATCGTCACACAAATCATCGCAAAGGCAGAAATATCGAAGAACCAAACCACCCCTCCATTCTCTGATAGATCAACCAATGCAGAGGATTTGCATAGCGGTGGTCCTTATGCAGCGAAAAATAATCTATAGAACAGACAGCACTCTTGATCAGAGCCACACCATTGACATAATGCAAGCTTAACCAGCTTATATAATAGAAAGGAAAAGAATAGATGGCGGCACAGGCGCTGCTTATTTAGCATATCAACCCACTACTACCACTAATTTATATTATGTGAGGTAAAAGTAATAAAAATAAATATATATGGCTATGTAGCTATCATTAGAGGCAGCAAATGCACATCCTCCACATGATGCCTAATTATATCTGATAGTTAAAATAAATATGATATTTAAATAAAATCATCAGCCAGTAGTACGGCAATAATGCAGAGCGAAATGAAACGCAAAATAATATAAAATAAAATAAACAAACAGGAAAGGGAAAGTAGTGATAATAGGACAAAAAGGTAGTCGATAATCCCCTGTATAATTTAGTCAATTAAGTCATTAAACCCAATTAATAAAATATATATATATATATATATACATACACACTTTTGGCCTTAACCTCATAATCATTCTAAATTCACTAATTTTTTCTTGTCATGTGCTTTGTATCAGAAACAGAGACTTTGCATTGTTGTCTTTTTGTGCAATCTTGGTGATTGACTGTTGCTAACAAAACCAGGATCCTGGTTTGGTTAGCAACATACGACAGTATACTTATCTATTTTTTTTTTTTTTTTCATATATTTCTTTCCTCTTTTTCTCTATCTCTTTGCTCTATTATTTATATATTTTTTTCTTATATTCATTATAGTCATTGGGTTCATTCTGTCAGTGGCTCTAGTCCATGACACATTCCTATCTTTCTCACTTTCTTCCTTTTCCTTTTATATACCATATATTTTCTCTCTGTCTCTCTTTCTATATATATATATATAATGTAAAATTTTCATAAAGTGCCACTTTATAAGGTTTTGAAATATTGTGTAGGATTTTCCTTCAACTTTCACCTTAGGACACGAAATTAAATAATTTGTGTGATTTCAGCAATACAATTTTAGCAAATATTGAGGTTGGAAAATCCCAATATTTGCTCAGATCACATCATTGATATTCTTATAGAGATGAAATCCTTTATTCCTCATTCAACTCTTGATACTCATCTAGTATCTAAACCATAGATTTTCCTGAATATTGCTAAGGCTGATCAGGATAAGAATATTGCATGTCAACATAAATCCAACTCAGTTTGCAAAGGTCCAATCGCAGGAAACTTGCTTACGTCATGTTCAAATGGTAGTCACACTTACTGATATCTCTCTCTCTCTCTCTCTCTCTCTCTCTCTCTCTCTCTCTCTCTTCCCCCCAAAGTAATTGGCCAACTTCTCCCCATCCATACTTTCATATCTTATTACATTCTAATTTTAAACATAAGATGCCAACAGGTAAGCTGTATCTTTAGATATAGCTGGTTTATTGGCATCTTATATTTCCTCTGATTCTTGCATTAATAAACTTGGCCCCAAGTGCCAAGCAAGTGACTATAGCAATTTCTGACTGATTTCCAAGCAATTTTCTTAGAGCAGCTGATAATTATAGTGTTGTTCTTCATTTTTTTCAGAGTTATTTAATTTTGCTCTTCTAAAGTAAAGAAGTTAGCATACCTAACAGAAAGGAAAGACACCTTTCTTCTTGTACATATGATTAACTTACTAACGCACTAACAAATAACCTTACTTTATCGTTTGGTCACTGGTGGCACCGCTCCTGCCTCCACGTGGCGGGACTGGAAACCAGGGAGAAGAAAGCCACCCTTCCAGGGCTAAAAGGAGCAACGATGGACAAAAATAAACAGGCTTCGTGTGGATCTTTTGATACAGATTTAGATAACCATTCCAGATCATGACAACACAAATATATCCCATGCTAAGAGACAAAAAAAAAGGATAATACCGCTCCTCTCTTTTTGATATGACACTCCTACACAGATCAACCATTGAGTAAGCACTCCCCACTTTTGATACAGAAATGTTTCAAAATTGTGGCTGGACCTCCAAAAATGGTTTGTCGATTAAGAACCGGAGATTTATTAGTGGAAATGACCGAACATAGACATGCTGAGAGACTATTGAAAGTATCTACTTTTGGCGGAATTCCCAAGAAGGTTACTCCACATGCCACCTAAAACTCCTCTAAAGGGGTAATATCAGAATGGAATTTATTGAACATATCAGAGGATGAACTTGTACATGATTTAAGAGATCAAAACATGGTACATTCCAAAAGAATTGTCATCAAAAAAGATGGAGAGCCTGTCCCTACCCAGACAGTGATACTAACATTTAAAATAACAAATCTACCTACTACCACAAAAGTTAGTTATCTCAGCTGCAAAGTAAGACCATACATTCCAAATCCAGTCTGGTGCTTTAAGTGCCAAAAATTTGGTCATTCCCTAGCTGTCTGCAGAGATGTAGCCACTTGTGGTACCTGCAGATCAAAAGAGCATACACACACACACAAACTGTAACACTGAAATGCAAAGTTGTCCTAACTGCCATGGCAACCATTCTGCCTTCTCTAAGGAATGCCCTCAATGGGCTTATCCATTGTCTTTAGAAAAGAATATTCAAAAATATAAGATAGAGCAGAAAGTATCATATCAAGAAGCTAAGAAACATTTTGCAGTAAGTCACCTACGTATGCTTCGGTTACCCAACAGCTATGCTCAATAGCAACTCAGACTGACTGCTCGGTCCTTCCAAATATCTCAATATCTAGTTGGGCTAAATCACTCCTCTCCTCGTCAAAGCACAGTGGCAACCCCCAAGGCAGAATGTGCTGGTCCCACAAGAACGAGTAGTTGTTGGTGACTCTGTTGTCAGGGAAACGGGGTACATGCTTTGTAAAAAGGATAGGTGGAACAGGACCAGGGTATGTCTGCTAGGGGCAACATGATATTGCCATGGGGGATATCTTTGTGTGTGCACGCGATGCAAGGAGTATAACGAAATCAGGCGACAACTCAGCATTGTTATGGGCCTATATGAGAGCTTGAAGGACAAGGTGGATGCCCTCGAAGGATCTAAATTGAGGGGCTCATCAAGCTCTCAGCTGCACACATCAGTGCCAGAGCTTGCACTTGGTCATCATGCAACACAGCGACAACCCCCAAGTCAGAATGCACTGGTCCCACAGGAACTAGTAGTTGTTGGTGACTCTATTGTCAGGGAAACGGAGAACATGCTTTGTAAAAAGGATAGGTGGAACAGGACCAGGGTATGTCTGCCAGGGGCAAAGGTTGATGAAGTTCTTGAGCGGATATCATCTTTTAAGGGCACAAAAGGTGATATAGGCGACTCAGAAGCCTGTGGCAGATATAAGCTAGTAATCAGGTCACAAAGGAGGTTAGGCAGGCCAAGGCAGATTACGAGAAATCCTTGGCAAAAGATGCTAAGAAAAACAGCAAGGATTTCTTTACTTACATAAACTCTAAAAGGAAGGGGATGAGTCTGATTGGTCCACTTGACATCGATGGTTCGACTGTTGATGATCCTGCTCAGATAGCAAACAAGCTGAATGAGTATTTTGCATCTACATTCACACGTGAGGAATTATTAAGGTTTGAAAATGGCAGAAGGTTATCAAATTGTAGCAGGATACTTAATGATTTTGTAATAACTGAGAGCAAAGTGGAGGAGAAATTGTTGAAGTTAAACATAAGAAAAGCACCTGGGGGTGAATGGAATCTGTCCAGTTATGTTAAAGGAGGCGGCAAAGCAACTAAGCAAACCCTTAGCCATAATTATGAGAGCATCCTTGGACTCAGGGGACGTTCCCACGGACTAGAGATTTGCAAATGTATCCCCAATTCACAAAGGGGGATTGAAGGGTGACACGAGTAATTACAGACCAGTTAGTTTAACTTCTGTTCCGGGTAAAATAATGGAGTCACTGGTTAAAGATGCAATGCAGGATCATCTAGACAAGACTGCAGCAATAATTCAGACACAGCATGGGTTTGTTAAGGGAAAGTCTTGTCTGACAAATTTGATAGGATATTATGATGTGGTTACAAAGGAACTGGATGCAAAAAATAATTTTGATATCATATATTTGGATTTCAGGAAAGCTTTTGACACTGTTGCGCATGAAAGACTATTGTACAAATTGGAGCAGTATGATATTAAGGATAAGTTGCTACAATGGATGAAAGGATGGTTAATTGGGAGAAGACAGAGGGTGGTAATCAATGGGTGCTGCTCTTCGTGGACTAATGTTATTAGTGGAGTCCCACAGGGTTCGGTGTTGGGTCCACTGTTGTTTTGTATATTTATCAATGATATTGATGAAGGTATATCAGGCTTAATGTCGAAGTTTGCAGATGCTACAAAGGTTGGCAGGGTTGTTAATGACAGTAATGGCAGTGTGCTACTGCAGCAGGATCTAGATAATTTGGCCAGATGGGCTAAGAAGTGGCAACTGAAGTTTAACCTTGACAAATGCAAAGTACTGCATATGGGTAGAAGTAACCCCAGAGAAATGTACCAACTGTGTGGTACTACACTTAAGGTGGTAGAAAATGAAAAATACCTGGGAGTAATTGTGCAGGCAGATATGAAGTTTTCTGAGCAATGCAGACAGGCTGCCAGGGTAGGTCATGGGGTTTTGTCAATGATATATAGGAATTTTGCTAGCAGCAAAAAGGAGGTGATTATCCCTCTGTATAAGGCAATGGTCAGGCCACGCCTTGAGTACTGCGCACAGGTCTGGAGGCCTCATTTTAGGAAGGATGTAGATTTACTTGAGCGTGTACAGAGAAGGGCAACAAGGTTGGTGAGGGGAATGAAGGGATCCTCTTACCAAGAGAGGCTTAAGTTCTGCAAATTGCAGTGGCTGGAGACTAGGCACCTGCGCAGTGATCTGTTTAATGTGTATAAGGCCTTGAATGGGTTGAGCACGCTGAATTCTGATGGGGTCCTTCCACTTGTTCAGATTACGAACCTAAGGGGGCATAAATTCAAATTAAGAAAAGACAGATGTAGAATAGATTGCCTTTAGCCAGCGGGTGGTTAATTGCTGGAACAATCTTCCATCTGTTGCTGTGGAAGTTGATAGGTTGAATAAATTTAAGGAGGAACTGGACAGGCATTTGGAGGGAATGGTGTGATTTTTTTTTGATTTTTTTTTTTTTTTGGCTGATGCTGCATAAGCTTATACACTTGCTTTCTTGCATCACATGCCACTACTACTATGTTGGCACTAATGATATTAAGAGTAGAAGACCGGCAGAATTACTTAACAAGTGCAGGTCACTGTTGAAAAAAAAAGCCACGAATTAGTGTTGAATTTGAAAGTGTCTGCAATTCTGCCCAGACACGATAGGAGAGGAGTATATGATGAGAGCCTTGTCGATCAATTCGGCCCTAGAAAGTTTGTGCAAGGCTCGAGGGGTAGAATTTTTTTCTGTACTTGTTAACAGAAGGGACTGCTTCTACAGGGATGTGATACACTTAAATAGAAAGGGTACAAGAATATTTGCTGATGCTATCGAGGTAGTGTTAAGTGTGTCGGAAAACTGCTAGCTTGTGGGAATTCAAGGACTAATAGATTAACAGTAGCCACTGGCAGAGGTGAAAGTGATTCTTGCACTGCTTCTGTTGGAATGAGCAGAAGCCTGGAAAACAAGATGCAGGATATTTCAGAGACTGCTGGGAGTCATTGCGGTACAAGTAAACACATGGGTTGCGTTAGAGTAGCTAAGAAAAAGAACAGGTGCATGTATACTTGCATTTACACCAATGCTAGGAGTTTGGTAAATAAATTTGATGAATTTGAGGTATTGCTCAAAGCATCAATGGTGGATATTGTTGGGATATCAGAGACGTGTATATTGTTGGGATATCAGAGACAGATATAAGTAATGCAGAACTGGAATTTGGGGAGTACAACATCTACAGAAAAAGATAGACAGGATAGGAAGGGAGGAGGGATTATGCTATTAGTTAAGAAACACATAAAATTCAAGGAAGTGAAGCCAGTCGACATCTCGGACAGTGCTGTGTCGAGTCAGTTTGGTGTGACATAAGCACTGGGAGATAAAAATTGAGAGTAGGAGTGTGCTATAGGTCTAATGACTCTGATGAGTATAATAAGAAACTGTACAGGGAAATAGAGTGGGCCAGTAAATCAGAGTCTTATAATGGGGGATTTTAATTTCCCAGATATTGACTGGAATTTGTAGGTTGGTCACTCACACACTAGCAAGGCTTTTGTGGATTTATTGGATGATTGTTTTCTTCATCAGAATGTTCGGGAGGCAACTAGAGGGAGTAATACTCTTGATTTGATTATCAGTAGTGATTATTCATACATTAAGAATCTGCAGATAAAGGAACCACTAGGTGGCAGTGATCACAGTGTGCTGAAGTGGGATTTACTCAAAGAGGTAACTACCATCAGGAGTAAAGGGAAGGGTTATTGCTTTCATAAAGGTGACTACGATGGTCTGAGACAGTATTTAAATTCTATACAGTGGGACCAACTGATGATGTTACCAACAGCAAATTCAAAATGGGAAGCATTCAAAGAACTTACCTTAGAAGCTACTAGGCTTTACATACCAACTAAGAAATATTGTTCAATGTTTAGACATAAATCGATGTCAGATGAACTAATGAGACATATGGCAGAGAAGAAAAATGCATGGGATACATATAAATTAACATGTAACACAGAAGCCTATGATAGATATAAGTTGATCTGTAACCAAGTTACAAAGGAGGTTAGGCAGGCGAAGGCAGATTATGAGAAATCTTTGGCAAGGGATACAGAAATGAGTTCTTTACTTATGTAAACTCTAGAAGGAAGGGGATGAATCAGATTGGTCCACTTGATATCGATGGTTCAACTGTTGATGATCCTGCTCAGGTAGCTAACAAACTAAATGAATATTTTGCATCGCCATTCACAAATGAGGAGTTATTCAGTGAGGGGAATGGCAGAGGTGTATTCAACTCTGGCAGTAAGCTAAATAATCTTGTTATAACTGAGAGTAAAGTGGAGGAGAAATTGTTGAAGATAAACACAAGAAAGGCACCTGGGGTGGATGGGATCTATCCAGTTATATTAAGGGAGGCAGCAAAGGAAGTAAGCAAACCCTTAGCCATAATTATGAGAGCTTCCTTGGACTCAGGGGAGGTACCCATGGACTTTAGATATGCAAATGTGACCCCAATTCACAAGGGAGGATCAAAGGCTGACACAAGTAATTATAGACCTGTTAGTTTAACTTCTGTTCCCGGAAAATTAATGGAGGCACTTGTTAAAGAAGCACTGCAGGATCATCTAGACAAGACTTCAGTTATAGCTCGGACACAGCATGGTTTTGTTAAGGGGAAGTCTTGCCTGACCAATTTGATTGGATATTATGATGCAGTCACAAAAGAATTGGATGCAGGGAATAACTTTGATATTATATACTTCGATCTTAGAAAGGCTTTTGATACTGTTGCACATGGAAGACTTCCACAAATTGGAGCAGTGTGACATTGGAGGCAAATTGCTGCTATGGATAAAGGGGTGGTTGAGGGGGAGAAGACAGAGAGTGGTAATCAATGGACACTGCTCATCATGGACTAATGTTATTAGTGGAGTCCCTCAGGGCTCAGTGTTGGGTCCATTATTGTTTTCTGTATTTATAAATGATATTGATGATGGTATATCAAGCTTAATGTCCAAGTTTGCAGACGATACAAAGGTTGGGAGGGTTGTTAAGGACACTACTGACACTATGCTACTGCAACAGGATCTGGAAAGGTTGAGCAGATGGGCTGAGAGGTGGCAAATGAAGTTTAACATTGACAAATGTAAAGTACTACATATGGGAAACAGCAACCCCAGAGCAACATATCAAACCTGTGGTACTACACTGACAGTGGTAGAGAATGAAGGACCTGGGGGTAATTGTGTAGGCAGATATGAAGTTCTCTGAGCAGTGCATACGGGCTGCAAGAGTAGCTCATGGTGTCTTGTCAATGATATACAGTAATTTTTCTAGCAGGGATAAGGAGGTGATTATTCCCTTGTATAAGGCAATGGTCAGGCCACACCTTGAGTACTGTGTACAGGTCTGGAGGCCTCATTTCAAGAAGGATGTAGAGCTGCTGGAACGAGTACAGAGAATGGCAACAAGATTAGTGAATGGAACAAAGGGTTGCTCTTACGAAGAAAGGCTTAAGTTTTGCAAATTACAGTGTCTGGAGACTAGGCACCGGTAAGGTGATCTGATGGAGGTGTATAAAGCCTTGAATGGTTTGAGCATGCTCAATGCTGATGGGATTCTAACTCTTGCTCAGAATAATCACCTGAGAGGGCATAAATTCAAATTGAGGAAAGACAGATGTAGGATAGATGTGCAGAAATTTGTCTTTAGCCAGTGGGTAGTTGATAGCCTAAATAAATTTATGGCTCAGCTGGACAGGTATTTTGAACGAACGGAGGGATGAAATGGAAGTCTTTTTTTTTTTTTTTTTTTTTTTTTTGGCTGATGCTGCATAAGCTTGCTTTCTTGCATCATATGTCTCTACTAATGCTAATGCTTTTTGAGAAGCAAATACACCTGTAACAATACTTCCAGATAAGAAACCTAATGAGCAACCAAAAGAATGAGCCAAGAGCCCTGAAAGAAGCAGCACAACTAAATTTATATCCGATATTGGTGAAAAGGTAGATGAAGATGATTCAGTTCTTGAGATTCATCCAGCGGATGACATTGACACAGGTAGGCCAATCTTCCCAAAAAAAAAAAAAAAAAAAGAAAAGGCAAAAGTAGACAGGTGCAAACAAAAATATCCATATCTGCAATAAGGCCTCTGAGGTTGGGATTATTCATACTACCAATTTTAAACACACACACCAACCGTTTATGACTGATTGAATAATGAAATAAAATAAAATAAAATGAAATGAAATGATAAAAAAGACTGTAAAATAATATTTACAAAAAACTTTTAATTATTTACAAAAAACTGATACAAGAACCTGGTACTTAAGGATGTGTCACTTAAGTCTCTCTATTACTGAGGAAGGAGGTAGACACCTCCGAAAGCTCTAATAGTGTTTTTATCGTCTTTTTTATCGCTTTTATATTTATATTTTAATGTATTTTAACTTATTTACTTATTTTATTTTTGTTATATTTCAGTTTTTTGTAAATAATTAAAAGTTTTTTTGTAAATATTATTTTACAGTCTTTTTTATCATTTTATTTTATTTTATTTTATTTCATTATTCAATCAGTCATAAATGATTGGTGTGTGTGTTTAAAATTGGCAGTACAAAAATATCCACCTTGAGTAACCAAACCCACCAGTTAGAACCAAATAATGCACACAGTGATTCAATTTAAATTGTGGTGGACTTCATGCCAATTTAGATGACCTGTATGATCTCCTAAGTGAATATAAGCTGTTGCAGCATTCATACAAGAAACAAACCTGACGAATGCAGGATCTGTAACAATCAAACATTCTCATCATGTATAGAAAAGATGGAAACTGCTCTAATGCAGCACATGGAAGAATAGTGCTATTGGTAAACTCTTTAAATCCCTCCAGACCTATTCCCCTGCACTTCCCATAGGAGGCAATTGCAGCCTGTATCACCATTATATAACAATAACATTAGTCTCATTGTATCTGTCACCAAATCACGCTTACACACTTACTGATTTAGATGACCTAGTAAGACAAATACCCACTCCTTTCTGTATTCTGAATGGCTAGAATGGCCATCACCCCTATGGGTTTCTTAACATCTTGACTGCAGAAGAAAAATAATTGAAAAATATTTAGATAAACACAACCTAACTATTTTAAATACCAGCAATCACACATATGTGCATCTACCATCTGGTTCAAGCTCTGCCATTGATCTATCAATATGTTCTCCAACAGTATTTCCTTTCATAGACTGGACAGTTACTGACAACCCTCGTGATAGTGACCACTTTCCGGTCATCTGTAATTTCTCTACAAGTTCTCCTCCGCAGAGTAGCATTAGAACAATTTGGAAATTTGACAAGACCAACTGGACTAAATATCAAGAAACAGCTCATTTATATTCCACTATCATTGCAGCTGCAGCTGAATCTGCTATCCCGAAATCATCGTTTAAACTCCGGCTCCATCCAAAAATGTGGTGGAATGAAGCATCTAGCATTGCTAAAAGATAAAGGATTAAATACTGGCATCAGTTTAGAAAACATCCAACCACAGCCAATCTCCTACAGTTTAAGAGAGAAAGGGCTAAGGCTCATCATATAAGATGAATGAGTAAAAAAGAAGCATGGACGCATTATGCTGCCACCATAAGCAGATCCACAGATACTGCTACAGTCTAGAAAAAATCAAAAATATCAATGTCAAATACTCAATTGCTACTTCTCCGATTCGATTTCTGAAAGGGCAGGAAATTTCTGAAGCTGTGAAAATTGCTAATGCATTCGGCTTGTCTTTTGAAACACTCGCAGCTGTTTCCGCCTATCAACCAGCCTTTCAGTCGCTAAAATACAGTACAGAAAAGTATAAACTGAATTTTAACATTCATACTCCAACAAACTCCAACGTTCATACAATCTGCCACTGACCATGACTGAATTGTACAATGAATTTGCATGGGTGAAGAACAGTGCTTTAGGTCCTGATGGAATTTATTACACAATGATTTCCCATTTAAGTGAAGGATTGCTAAGTGCTCTCTTACAACTCTATAATAGAATTTTCTTAGAGGAATATTACCCTACTTGCTGGGTATATATTACCGAAACCAGGAAAAGACTACACGAATCCAACAAACTCTCAGCCTATCTCCCTAACCAGTTACTTGGGAAAGACATTAAAAAAAATAGTTAACACTCAACTAACATGGTTTCTGGAGACTCAAAACATTTTGAGTTCAAGTCATCATGGTTTTCGGAGAAGCATATCGACACTTAATCCCATTTTCAAAGCTGAGGCAAATATTTGGAACACTTTTCTAAGAAATGAGCATTTTGTCATGATATGCATTGATGTCGAAAAAGCCTTTGATACCACTTGGCGATATGGGATTCTTCATGAGTTACATAAATCTGGAGCGCCTCTGTAACCAGGTGGGCAGGAGCAGCAGTGTGTAGCACACGCTTCTTGATTAGACTAGGGTTCGAGCCCGTGACCACCAAATACAGAGGATGCGGAAAGCTCAGGGAATGACCACCTCATATCCCCGGAGCAATATGGCCTTAGTTGCTAATGCTCCTAAAAACCAAATAACAACAACATAAATCTGGCTTTCAGGGTCATCTCCTAAAATTTATTCAGAACTTTCTAGCCAACTGAGCTCTGGGGAACTCCCTATTCTTTCCACATATGTTCCAGAATGGAACATATGTGCAAGAAGAGGGAATTCCTCAGTTGTGAGCACCACACTCTTTGCCGTCAGGATTGATTCTATAACCAAGTGTATACCTGACACATTTGATGCATACCTGTATTCTGGCGATCTTGCCATCTCATGTCATTCACAAAATATGTGATTTATTGAAAGACAACTGCAAGGCACCATTATCAGAATAGTCTCTTGGGCCAAAAACAATGGATACCAAATTTCTAAACCGAAAATAACTACAGTACACTTCTGTCGTAAAATACTTTCATCGTGATGCAGACCTTCAGTTAGACTCTCATCGTATTACATTTCAGCACAGTATACTCAATTTCTTGGTATAATATTTGATAAAAAATTAAACTTCCTAGAACATGTAAAATATATTCATGCTAGCTGTCTTAAGAAACTAAATATTCCCAGAGTAATCTCTTCTATGTCATGGGGTGCAAATCGTTACATGTTGCTACATTTATAGCACTGATTAATTAGATCCCACCTAGACTGCATCTCCTGCATGCGCCTCAGCCAGACCTACTGAAATGGCTTGTTCTCATTTAATCATAGTGCATTATGTGAGTTGCACTGGGGGCCTTTTGCACATCTCCAACAATTTTAAGTCTATGTATGGAAGACCACAAACCACCACTACACCTTCGATGACAAGTTCTACTACTAAATTATGCCTCCAAAATCAGAAGCCTTCCATATCACCGCATATGGCCATATCTCTTCACACCAAAATGGGGAAACCCCTCTATCAAACTAAACCACATCTCAACAAACCATCTGGCATTAGGCTCAAAGCTCTAAACACAAGCTGGGGCCTCCACATGTATAACATACTTCAGGATACTAGGATGGAAACCCAGCCAGAGCAAATACAAACAATACGTATTGACAGATATTTTTAGAAATGGGGAAAAAATAATCTTCCTGATATTAACTTTAGACAATTACATCTGGCCCACTCCACTCAATATAAAAGTTACATTCTGCTATATACAGATGGATCCAAAACTGGCAGTAAAGTTGGCATAGCTGTGGTCCTGCCAGATGCTATCATTGCCAATCAGCTCCCTTTAGAATGCTGTACTTATACCGCAGAGCTATATGGTATCCTATTAGCTCTGGAGAATATAAAAGAAGCTTCATGTATTCACTCCATCGTATATACTGATTCCTTAAGTGCAGTGAATTATATACAATGTAAGTGCTCTAGTAGTCATCCACTGCTACAGAAAATCTGGACTCAGTTAATAGAAATTCATAGACGTGGTCATCACATAATATTTTGTTGGATTCCTGGACATGCTGGAATCCCAGGAAATGAACAGGCAGATTTAGCTGCTAAAAGTGCTTCCAACCTGACCTCACTCAATTTCAGGACACCTTATGTTGACTATCAAAAATATTATACAATAGAGCTCTAAACAACAATGGAAAAGCATGTGGGAAAAACAAATGCATAATAAACTTTTTGAAATAAAAAGAGAACCCGAAGAGTGGCAGTCCAGTCTAAGAGGAAATAGAAAAGAAGAAACTATACTAGCGAAATTGCGTGTCAGTCACACTTACCTCACTCACAGTTACCTATTAAGAAACGAGGATACCCCACAATGCAGTAGCTGTTCATGCCCACTCACCATAAAGCATATCATCATAGAATGCCCACTATATCTAAGAAAATGAAAAACTGCTTTCTCGTTGCATTTCAATAATTGCAATCACTACAGAATGTTCTAGGAGATCGTCAGAATATGGATGACATTTTTGTTTTCCTAAAATCAGTTGATAAATACCACCTTGTGTGAACTCTTAGCAGTAGAAAAACAAACAAGTAAGATATATTAGACAGAAATCAGCGCATTATAGTCACAATCTGCTGCACCAAAAATCTCAACAACATTAACAAACTTGATAAATAACCTAATACTGTATTGAACACATTCCATTCAATGTCTCTCTTCTTTTTCTGACAGAACTGAACAATAATTAGAAGAATCTTAAGCCATTATTCAGATCCTGGAATTTAAAACTCATGCTCTAAATTTAACATTTCATTTTTGTTTCTTTTTTCTTTTCTTTTCTTTTATTTTTAGTTCTTTTCAAAGTTATAGAGAAATTCATCAACCATCTACCAAACACTGTTTTGCAACCTTCCATCTAATTAGCGATTGCCAGTATGGATTCCATCATTGTCAATCTACTGGCAATTTATCCTTAGCATTAGTGCTGTTATGAATGTTGTGTCAGTCAATATCAGCACTGACAATATCAGGACCTAAAAACAATGAAAAAAGTTCATATAATTATTAATCCAATTCTGAATGGTTATAGAGCGCGTGGCTGTTTGAATTTTAAAAAAATAGCTATGGAGTTTTCACTAATAAAAAATATTTTATCTTTATTGCAAATAAAGTGGCATTTAAGACCTGTTCTTGAAGGACTTAATGTTGTATGTATGGAGGAATTCATGTCGGAAACTTTCAAATTTGGTTCATTAAGAAGTTTTGGATGAATATAGGAAGATGTCTTCTAAGTCCAAATTTAGTGTATCGTTACGGAAGCATTTTGCTTATTCAGTTCAAACAAGTGGACAAATTAGTAGTGGCAAGTGATGTGAGGAAACAAGTTTATAGAAAATCACTCAAAAAAAAAAAGAAAGAAAGAAAAGAGAAAAAAAACAATTCCTAATGCCTGTCCAATGACTAAATGCTTTTTGGCCGTGAAGGGCATTAAAGGTATTCTCTCTCTCTCTCTCTCTCTCTCTCTCTCAATACCCACTTCCATAACACTAGATGGAAATTTATTCTAACAATCAATTGCCCTCTGTCTGAAAGCAAATAATCTGTTCCAAATTACGCCACAAGGAGAGAATGCTATAAAAAGAATATTTGTTCATAGGGATAGGGAATCTGGTACCCCACTAGAAACCTTGTGCTTACTTTTAACTTGCCAATGTCACCAAATTCCACCACAGCTGGGTATCTGCATCACCCCATAAGGCCATATGTACCAAATCCCTTAAAATGCTTCAAGTGTCAAATGTATAGACATTCACAAATGTCTTGTCTTGGTGCCATTGCATACACTCAATGTGGTGCAAAGGACACAAAATCAATGGATGTTCAGCTACAACACCTGTATGCATCAACTGCAAAGGAGAACACCCTTTGTACTCAAGAGCATGCCAGTGGTAGAAGGAAGAAAAAGAGAGGCTCAAGGCAGACTGAACATATCCTATCAGGAGGCAAGGAAAGCAGTGAAGCCAATAAATAGTAATAAGCCAACATATGCTGAGAAAGTTGTAGGGAAGCATTCCAGTGGAACACAAACTGATATGACTATTCCATCAAGAGAGTCATTCACTACCATTGCATGCTATTTATTGAACTCTCAAAAACCCACAAAAAAAAATAGTCAGCTGCCACTCCAATATCAGTACTTCCTAGTGCCCTACCAAAACTAAGTGGAAAAGCAAAACCAAAAAACACAAGCATAAACATCAAGAAAAAATGGATGTCAAAATCAAGGAGGTACCAGATGACTCAGTCCTTTAACAATTTTCTGGGTGGGGGGGGGATGGAGCAGTGCAGTGCCTTTTTCTCAAAAAAGGACAAATCCAGAACTGAGAAAACAAAATCCTCAGCCTTCAGAAGCCATCAAACAGACCCAACAAATCTAAATAATGATGACATTTAAATTAGCATTAGTAGTGGCATATGATGCAAGAAAGCAAACTTATACAGCATCAGCCCAAAAAAAAAAGAAAAAGAAAAACTTTCCATTTCACCTATCCATATTTTTCAATAGTTTATCCAGTTCTTCCTTGAATATATTTAAGCTTCCACAATGACAGATGGAAGACGTCGTTTGTTCCAGCAATCAACCACTTGCTGGCTAACGACAAATTTACATCCATCTGTTTTTTTTTATCATTAGTTTCAACAGTTCTCTTTCAGTTTCCTCTCAGTTATCATAAAATCATTTAGCTCCATGTTTGAGTTTGTTAAACTTCAGGCATCCCCTACCCTAAAGAATTCCTCATGTTTTTTTTTTATGTAAACCCCAAACATGAGAGGTATTAGAACCTATAGTACTTAGTACCGTGCTTGGATTGGAGGTTGAGAAGATGAAAGAAGATATTTGTTGACATTGGACTTGAACTTCTGTAGACTGTAATTTTCAGGAAATACATATGAAGGAAGGTTGTTCCAGAAAACAGCAGTTGAATGAACAAACAAGGAAGATGAAAAGTTGGTTCTGTGAGTTTGAAGTTGGACAGTAAATGGATGTTGGCTGGTGGCGGCACATGTTCGTACTGTTTTGAAAGAGAGAGCGGGAATTATAGAAGCCAATTCAGAAGAACAGTGGCCATGGAAATATCTGTAGAAGAGGCATGCAGCAGAAACAGTACGTCTATGGGACAGCGAGTGGAGAGACTCTGTTAGAGATGAATCATTAACCTAATTGCCCTCTTCTGAATGGAATCAAGAAACTGAGAGAGGTTTTGGGGGCACCACCCCAGATGTGGGAACAATATTCCATGGTAGGGCAGATTTGCAATTTGTACAAAGGGTACTAGGAAAGTTTTGCAATATGACGCAACAATGAATCACAGGAAGCTTAAGCTACTTGTTGCTGCATGTTGAGACATGTTCATACGTGCATAGTAGCCGCTGCGCCAAGTCGATGGGCTCAGTTATTCATTAGTAGTGAGAGTGTAAAGTGCTTGCGATGGCATCGTGGTCACGAAATGAGATAAGGACAGTTTTGCGGTATAATTTCGTGCGTGGTTTAACCATAGACCAGTGCTTAGAAGAAATGACTCTTGCACTAGATGATGATTGTCCACATCGTACAACGATATTCAGGTGGTATAGGGAATTCCAAAGGGGAAATTTCACTCTGGAGGATTCTGAGAGGCCGGGAAGGCCACGAACGTCAGTTACGGAGGAAAACGTTACTGCTGTGAGGAAAATGCTTGACGAAAACAGGCGAGTGACCTACCAACAGATAGAGATACTTTGGGCCTAAATGCACCAGCAATTCGTTCAATTCTGCAAGATCATTTGCACTTGAAGAAACTTTGTTCTCTCTGGGTGCCGCATCAACTGACTGAAGAGCAGATGACACGACGTGTGACTTGGTGCCGGGAGATGTTAAAAAAGTTTGATAAGGGACAATCTCGGTATGTGAACAACATCGTGACAGGTGACGAGACTTGGCTGTACTATTACGATCTGCCGACCAAGGCTCAAAACAAAGTTTGGGTCTTTGATGATGACGACACACCCGTAATTGTCAGAAAATCCCGATCTGTAAAGAAGAAAATGATAGCTGTATTTTTCAAATCGAGTGGAATTGTGGAACGTGTCGTTTTGGACACGCAGAAGACAGTCACAGCTAAGTGGTATACTGAACAATGCCTGCCTAAAGTCATTGGATCTATGAAGAACCTGCGGCCAAAGTCAAGAATGGACACCTGGTACCTCCATCACGATAATGCTCCAGCTCACCGTGCCAAAGCCTGCACCGAATATTTGACCACGACAGAACTGAAACTTCTCGAGCACCCTCCCTACAGTCCAGACCTTGCTCCCTGCGACTTTGCACTGTTCCCGCATGTGAAAATGAAGCTAAAAGGGAGGCGGTTTTCCAGTGATGAGGACCTTCTACGGGCTTGGGACAACGAGTGTGCTTTACTCCCTAGTGAAACTTGGCAGAACTGGTTTAAAGATTGGTTTCGGAGGATGGAGAGGTGTATTGAATGTAGAGGAAATTACTTTGAAAAAATTAAATAAACAAAGCTGTATTGCAAAACTTTCCTAGTACCCTTTGTACAGAGTGAACAGCTGTTTGAAAGAAAAGTAATGCCAAGAGCGAATGAGAAAACCAAGTTCTTTAGATGCAGAGGAAGCAATATTTGTAATGTTGCTTGTGCCAAGAGAGATTAGAAGTCAGGGTAATTCCCAAAAGAGATATACCATTTTGCCTAGAAATTGGAGTGTCACTAAAGATAAGCAAAGGAGCAGAAGAATCCTTTTTGCGAGATATAAGACAAGACTGAGTTTTAGAAGGATTGAAATCAACTAAGTTGTCTTTGTCCCACTGGAGAATTACCTGGAGATCGGCATTTAAGGAATTGGTAGCAGTTTTTTGAAAAAAGTTGAAGCTGATTGAGCAGGACAAGGTTTCTCAAAATGGAAAGTGGAATGCAATGTGCTATCATCAACAAAACTATGGATAGGATTTCCAGTCAGTGGAAGAAGGTTATTAATATACAAGAGGAAAAGAGTGGGGGAAAGAACTGAACCTTGGGGGGACACCGGTATTAGTGGAGAAGTTAGAAGACAGAGAACCATCTACCATCACCCTCAGTGAGCGATCAGAGAGAAAACTAGATATCCAATTACAATTGTTGCGAGCTATGGTGTAGGCAGAAAATGAAACTGAAGAATTAGAAACAAGCCAATTACGATATGCAACGTTCTTCTCTTGAACAGCCTTAGCACATTTATTGGAAAACGAAGGTTTAGATAAAGGAAGAGATTTTAAAGTGCAGTGGGGATAACGGATTCCATTCCTGCAAGAATAATTTCACTGACACAATCTGAGCAAACGTTGACATCAGAAGTTTTGAAACAGTAATCCAACCAAGGAAAGAAGAAAATATCTCGCGTGTCATCCTATTTTGCATTCTTGTAATGCCAAACAATATGAAATTGGGAATAGCCATGAGATAAAGTCTCCATTGGAGAAGAGACAATCACCAAGTTGTGATCTGAGGTGCCTAAAGGACCTCTCACTTCGACCATGTACTTAGAAGGGTTGTTTGTGAGAAAAAAAGATCAAACATGTTGGCTGTATGGTTAGGATTGTCCTGTATTCATGTAGGTAAATGAACAATCTGTGTAAAGTCATTAGTAATTGGAAAAGCCCCAGCATCTCGACCAGCTGGGTTGGTGTGACTAGAAAACGGAAGCCAGCTGGAGTTGGGAACATTAAAATCACCAAGGAAAATTACTTCACTGTTATCAAAGTTGGACTGGAGAAAGTCAAGTTGCAAAGAGACGAAGTCAAAGAGCTCCAAGTGATTAGTGGAGTTTGGAGAACGGCAGAAACAACAGATGAATTTGACACAATGAGGTAGAGAGATTTTAAGTCAGAGAAGATCAAAAAGAGGAGATTCCAAATTATCACGTCTCTGACAGGGAATATCGGAATGGACATATGCACAATACCACCTTTGAGGCGAAAGGAATCAAAGAGCAAATAATTTTGTCAACTGAGATGAACAATAGTTGAATCAACCGATAACTGAGATTCTGTCAGAAAAAGTACATGGCGTTTGGCAGACTGCAAATGGAAATATCGTTGAGATTAGAATTGAGACCACGTATATTTGTGAAATGAATTAGGAAGTCCTTGGGAGATTTAGATCTTTTCGCAGATAAGCTTACTTTATTAATTTGACAATTCATGGTGTATTCAATAGAAGAAAAAGTGGGTGGGACATGCTGTATGAAGTAATGAAATTTTTGGATATGGCGTACACATGGTAAGAATATACCCAGATCCTTGACATAACGTGGCCTCGACAATGCCCCCTGCATACACACTACTCGGACTCCCTCCAGTCACTATCTGGCAGAGTAGAGGTAGCAAGATTATACACTAGGTGATCCGGAAGCCTCCTAAAGAGTTATGAATAGGTTTGGTCCAGTGTACTAACTAGCAGCCAGCCTGCGAACACCATTTTAGAGCTGTACCCTCGAAATGTAAGGCAGATTGGATCTCACCACGATGTTCACCATAACCTCAAAAGTCATCAGTCATACTGCATGATGGAAGAGATGGGGAAGGGTTGACTGGAACTTAGCTCTGGAGACTAAACATGGGTTCCACCACTTCAAGCCTCCAATAAGCAAAGTGGTGGTATTGCACCAGTTGATGAGAGTCATCTACCACCTAGTACTGCCTGGTAACACAGAGGGGCGGTATTCCTCCATGTGGTGTGGGCCCCACACCTCGACCCCTGCTTATGTTGGTTCACACCTGGGTGGTCACCCACCATGTGCTTGTGCATGTGGAGGTTATACCCAGGATTACTAACAGCCCCACCATCGTGAAGGTGCAAGCAGAGGATTTGGCTGTCACAGACTGTCCGGACTTCGCCGAAATTGGGTCCACTAGACTTGAGTGTCACCCGAATATCAGTTCCATCAGCGTTTTAGACTCCCAGGTAGCAAGTACAGCTTGTCTGGCATATCTGATAGAATGTCTGTGACATCCTCAAGGACCTGGTGTGTGAATGTAGATGCAAAATATCTATTCGGTTTGTCAGCAACCTGAGTACGATCATCAACAGTTAAACCATTGGTATCAAGTGGACCCGTGTGAGTCAATCCCTTCCTTCTACTCTGAATATAATTAACAGTATGTCTATTCAGTTTGTCAGCAACCTGAGTAGGATCATCAACAGTTAAACCATTGACATCAAGTGGACCAGTGTGAGTCAATCCCTTCCTTCTACTGTTAATATAATTAACACTATGTCTATTCAGTTTGTCAGCAACCTGAATAGGATCATCAACAGTTAAACCATTGAAATCAAGTGGACCAGTGTTAGTCAACCCCTTCCTTCTACTGTTAATATAATTAAAGAAGTCTTTGCTGCTTTTTTTTTTTTTTTTTTTTTTTTAATTCTTTGCCAGAGACTCATTGTGATATTCCTTTTAATTAATATGTAGCGAAGTCTATTTTCTATATTTAATAATCTTCCATATTTTTGCATGATGTTTGCACCATCATTAGTGGATTCTACAATGTCTCATTCTAAGTTAAGGCCAAATTATTTTACCAGTGTTTTAATTTTAAAAGCATTTAACAACCCTCTAAATGGATTTAAACCAAGGTTATAGTTCTGTTGATTGTTGTGTAGGATTGATTTTTGAATTACATTCCAAAATCTTTTAAGATTTGTATTGATCCATTTGTCAACGTAATTGTAATCTTTTTTTAATTAACTCTAATAATTCGGTTTTAATCTCCATTTGTTTTTCTTTAATAAATGCAGCAGTTAAATTCCTAACACTTGTTTCACTCTTTAGCATTGTATATCCTCGTTTAGTTATATATTCTCGAATCGTGCTAGAATGTGTCATAGCTCGGATTGAAAAAGCATCATAAGCAGCACATTTGGCCAGCAGTTCTTCTAGGCTTTCCCTTTTAATGAAATTCAACACATATTTAAGATCACTGTTAATTTTACCTTCTTGTTAGGGATTTCTTCGTCTTTGGTATTTTTCACATCAATATTATGTTTAGATTTCAGGTGACCTGCTTGCACTGATATTGACCCTCTACTTTTGTGAATTGCATGACTTTTTTTTTTTTATGTTCTCCTGAATATCCCCCTTTTCAAAAAGCAGCCCATATGCCAGATTTCTTAGACTTCATCAAAACTGTTCTATATCAATAAAATAATTTTAATTTACTTAAGTAACAAAATATTTATATTGCTATGTTAATAAAAGAATGAAATATAATGACATGATAGGAGTGCACAATGAGCACTATATGTAATCCGATGATATTTTCATATTATGTAACTCAAAATAGTGTCCGGGGCAGAATATTCTCTGCAATATCCATAATGCTGTTTCTGAAGGAAGTTGATCTTATGAAGATAGCACCATAAATGACGCTTTCACTCGGTCCGCAGTGATTGGTTTATCTTCTTCGGGTAATTCGATATACAGTAAAATGTCAGTTATCTGGAGCTCAATTATCTGTAGGTTAGGATTAACCATGGTTCTCTATATGTGTGTAGTTTTATTTTTAACAGACATTTAAAGAATATTATTTATCTGTGAGAATGGATTCATAAAGTACATACAGGAAATCATTGTCGCATCTCTCTTTTTGCCACCTGGTAAATCAAATCAGATCAGATGATTTTTTGACACCCACAGTTGGGAAGTCAAGTGTCTTGAAACACCTGCTGCATTTCTAACACCAAATAACATACAATATAACCTATTCGCATTTGTCTCATGAACATCATGAAAGCTTGTTCCTGTGTTTGCCGTGTGTTGTATGTAATATTTATCCACATTTCAACCCCTAAGAATGTCAGGTAAATGAAAACAAGTTGTTTAACAGTGGAAGAGAAACTGGAAATTATTAAAAGATGTGAAAAAAGTGAAAGTGTTTCAAAGCTTGCAGACGAATTTGGAATTGGTCAACAAACTGTACAGAACATCATTAAAAACAAGCCCAATATAGATAAATTTGTTTCTAAATGTAATACATTTGCTTGTGCTTCACAAAGAAAATCGCTGAAAGGTGCTACAACTGAACAACTTGAAAATGTAACGATAAAGTGGTTTTTACAACAAAGAGCTGAAGGAACTCCAATATCTGGACAAATGATTTTAAGCAAGGCAAAATATTTTTTTTGACAAATTAGAAATGCCTGGAACACCTGCATTTTCATCTGATTGGTTGAAACAATTTAAAGACAGACATGGTATAAGAGAGTTAATCTCTAACTCTAGCTTTTCTTTTCTTTTCTCTAACTTAGAGATGCAGGGTGAAAAGCTCAATGCAGATAACGTGGGAGCAACTTTATTCTATGATGAATTAGCTATGATTAAAGAAATGGGTCTTGTTCCATCACAAATTTACAACGTAGATGAGACAAGACTTTATTGACGAACAATGCATAACCGCATGTTGCCGTCTGTACAAGAAAGAAATGCGCCAGGATTTAAAACTAGCAAAGACAGGATAACAATTTTATGCTGCGCAAATGCTTCAGGGGATTAAATTAAAATTAACCGTAGTGAGAAAATCAAAATCTCCTAGAAGTTTAAAGGACACAACTAATATTCCAACAGATTATTATAATCACCGATCTGCATGGATGACTAGCGATATATTCGAAAAATAGTAGACAGATAAGCAATTTTGTTATTAGATAATGCGCCATCTCCTCCTCCACTGGAAAAACTATCTGCAGAAAATGGTGATATTGTCGCCATTTATCTTCCATCCAATATAACACCACTGGTACAACCTGTGGACCAGTGGGTCATTGAGAGGATGAAACAATTGTATAGAAAGACCTTGATGATCAACTTTATCATGGAAGAAAAGAATCCTCTTTTATTTTGGAAGTCGCTAACAATTAAAGATGCTATCTATAATATTTCTACTGCATGGGTGGAAGTTAAAAGCAAAACAATTATAAAATCGTTCAAAAAATATTGCCCGATGGCTTTGTAATCGCAGAAAATAACTTGGAAGTGGGAGACTCAAATAACACTGTAGAATATCATCATTCTTCTCTTTCTTGGTGATTCCTTTCTGTTTCTCTCTCTCTCTCTCTCTCTCTCTCTCTCAGGGTAACTCGGGGATTTTTTTTTTTTGGTAGCATAAGCTTCAGGCTGCCTTGCACCATATGGCTAATAATAATAAAAATCATTCCTGATATTTTAAACTCAGTTCAAAATATTTAAGGATGCATGAAAACTTAGATGAGGCAAGTGTTAATCAGTGGTTAAATATAGACAAAAATGAACTCTGCTACGAAAATATGACTGATGATGACTTAATCCAAAATGTGCAAGAAACTATGGCAGGACCTGATGAGGACGATGATGAGAAACTACAGCCAGCTTGCAAAGTAAGTTATAATTAATCCCTAACAACTGCAGAGACATTACTTAAATTTGTGGAAAGTCAATATGATGCAGATTATATTGAAATTTTGCAAAATCGTGGATACATAAGAAAAATAATGCCACAAAAAAAAAAAAAAGAAAAAGAATCAAAAATCACAGACTTTCTATCAAAATGAATAAAATATTGTTGCTGTTATATACATATAATATCTTATGTTTTGGAAGTAATTTAAACAAATAAAAGCGTAATTTTGATTTACCGTGTTTTTCTATTAACTGGGCTCTAGCGTCCCTGAATTACCACGGATAATCAATGTCTTACTGTATGTGATTATTGTTTAGAAATATAAAGACACTTCCCCTTACATATAAGATTTCTAAGTGATAAAATATTTAAGGCTAGGAAATACATTAATTAGTGATGCTGAAAACTGTTTACAAGTCAGCGATGAAGATTTTATATCATACTTTACAGTTTCGACAGTCTCAAAATACTTCCTAAAATATCAAAAGAAGAAGAAAGTCATTAGGTTTAATTCCACAAACTCAGCTAAGTTTATTAATTGAGGATAATTTATATTTTTAAATTATGTAAAAATTTAAAAAAAATCAAAAACCAATTAACCGAAGGTGAATAACTAGTTTTCTGTTAGTAGGAAATTCGCTGAAAAACTTGGTTAACTAGTTTCAGTTATACCCTAGTTTGGACTTCCTACTTATATTCATCACAGTCGTTAGGCCTAAAACACAATCCTACTCTCTCTTTTTTTTTTTCCAGTGCTTATGTCACACTAAATTGATCAACATTGCATTGGTCACCCATATCAACTGGATGCACTACCTTAGATTTAATGTGCTTCTTAACTAAGAGCAGAACACTTCCCCACTACAGTCTTGTCTGTTCTTTTTGTACACATTGTACTCTCCATATTAAAATTCTTCATCCCTTATGTCTGAGTGACCCCAAATCTCAATATCCCTACACTTGATAACTTAATCAGTACTTCAAATTCATCAAATTTATTATTTTGCTCCTATCTTTAGTGCACATGCAAGTATACATGCACCTGTTCTTACTCTTAGTTACCCTAACACAGCTCATGTGTCTATTTGTTCCATGATGACCCACAGCAGGGCTTGAAATCCTGACATCTTGCATTCCAATCTTCTGCATTTTCCAATAGAAGCAGGACAAAAATCATTTTCACCTCTTCCTGCAACTGTAATCTCTTAGTCTGTGTATACCTCCCCAGACTCTTATTATTATTAGCCATATGGTGCAAGGAGACAACCTCAAGGTCCTTGAGGTTGTCACAGACATTCTCTCAGATATGCCAGACAAGCTGTACTTGCTACCTGGGAGTCTAAAACGCTGATGGAACTGATATTCGGGTGACACTCAAGTCAAGTGGACCCAATTTCGGCGAAGTCCGGACGGTCTGTGACAGCCAAATCCTCTGCTTGCACCTTCACGATGGTGGGACTGTTAGTAATCCTGGGTATAACCTCCATGCACAAGCACATGGTGGGTGACCACCCAGGTGTGAACCAACGTAAGCAGGGGTCGAGGTGTGGCGCCCACACCACATGGAGGAATGCCGCCCCTCTATGTTACCAGGCAGTACTAGGTGGTAGATGACTCTCATTAACCGGTGAAATACCACCACTTTGCTTATTGGAGGCTTGAAGTGGTGGAACCCATGTTTAGTCTCTAGAGCTAAGTTCCGGTCAACCCTTCCCTATCTCTTCCATCATGCAGTATGATTGATGACTTTTGAGGTTATGATGAACGTCGTGGCGAGATCCAATATTCCTTACATTTCGAGGGTACGGTTTTCGCAGGCCGGCCGCTAGTTAGTGCACCGGACCGAACCTATTGGTAACTCTCTAGGAGGCTTCTGGATCAGCTAGTGTATAATCTTGCTACCTCTACTCTGCCAGATAGTGAATGGAGGGAGTCCGAGTAGTGTGTATGCGGGGAGCATTGTCGAGGCCACGTTATGTCAAGGATCTGGGTATATTCTTACCACATTACGCCATATCCAAAAATTTCATTACTTCATACAGCATGTCCCACCCACTTTTTCTTACTATTGAATACACCATGAATTGTCAAACTAATAGAAAAAGCTTATCTGCGAAAAGATCTAAACCTCCCAAGGATTTCCTAATTCATTTCACAAATATACGTGGTCTCAATTCTAATCTCAACGATATTTCCACTTGCAGTCTGCCAAACCCCATGTACTTTTTCTGACAGAATCTCAGTTATCGGTTGATTCAACTACTGCTCATCTCAGATGCCCAAATTATTCGCTGTATGATTCCTTTCGCCTCAAAGGTAGTACTTGTGCATATGTCCGTTCTGATATTCCCTGTCAGAGACTTGGCAATTTGGAATCTCCTCTCTTTGATCTTCTCTGGCTTAAAATCTCTCTACCTCATTGTGTCAAATTCATCTGTTGTCTCTACCGTTCTCCCAACTCCACTAATCACTTGGAGCTCTTTGACTTCCTCTCGTTGCAACTTGACTTTCTCCAATCCAACTTTCCTAACAGTGAGGTAATTTTCCTTGGTGATTTTAATGTTCACAACTCCAGCTGGCTTCCGTTTTCTAGTCACACCGACCCAGCAGGTCGAGATGCTGAGGCTTTTGCAATTACTAATGACCTAGCACAGATTGTTCATTTACCTACAAGAATACCGGACAATCCGAATCATACAGCCAATACGCTTGATCTTTTTCTCACAAACAACCCTTCTAAGTACACGGTTGAAGTGAGAGGTCCTTTAGGCACTTCAGATCACAACTTGGTGATTGTCTCTTCTCCAATGGAACCTTTATCTCATGGCTATTCCCAACCTCGTGTTGTTTGGCATTACAAGAATGCAAAATGGGATGACCTGCGAGACTTCTTTTCTTCTTTTCCTTGGTCGGATTACTGTTTCAAAACTCCTGATGTCAACGTTTGCTCAGATCGTGTCAGTGAAATTATTCTTGCAGGAATGGAATCCTTTATCCCACACTCCACTTTAAAATCTCGTCCTTTATCTAAACCTTGGTTTTCCAATAAATGTGCTAAGGCTGTTCAAGAGAAGAATGTTGCATATCGTAATTGGCTTGTTTCTAATTCTTCAGTTTCATTTTCTGCCTACACCAAAGCTCGCAACAATTGTAAAGCAGTTATTAATCAGTCAAAACTAGAGTTTGAACAGGCTAAGAGTAGAAAACTTGCTTCCTTCCCTAATGGTAGCCGAGCATTCTGGTCTCTTGCCAAAGCTATTGGCCGCAACTTTTGCCCATCTCTGCTTCCACCTCTGTCCAAACCAGATGGTTCTGTTGTCACTTCAGCCAATGATAAAGCTGACCTGCTAGCATCCCATTTTTCTTCCAGCTCATGTATTAACGAATTTGGTAAAACACCTCCCACCATTCCCAACACGGTCCATTCAATGCCTCCTGTGGTCTTCCGTCAGAAGGATATCAGAAGGATTTTGATGAATCTTGATGCTAAGAAAGCTCCAGGTCCTGATGGTATTTCTCCACTTGTTCTCAAAATCTGTGCTCCTGAACTTACTCCTATTCTTTGCCGCCTTTTTTTCACTTTCTTATTCCAAAGGTGTTTTTCCTTCTGCTTGGAAATTTGCTCATATCCAGCCAGTTCCTAAAAAGGGTGACAAATCCCTCCCATCCAATTATCGTCCCATTGCAATTACTTCTACTCTTTCTAAAGTAATGGAGAAATCAATTAACCGCCATCTCTTAAACTACCTAGAAACCTTCCGTCTGATCAACGATCGCCAGTATGGATTCCGTCAGTGTCGATCCACTGGTGATATTCTGGCTTATGTTACCCATTTATGGACTACTTCAATGGAAAGGTTCGGTGAAACACAAGTAGTTGCTCTTGACATCTCAAAGGCTTTCGATCGTGTTTGGCATAAAGGTCTTCTAAACAAGCTTCCATCTTATGGTTTGCCAACTGTTTTTAGTAATTGGTTATCCAGTTTTCTCTCTGATCGCTCACTGAGGGTGATGGTAGATGGCTCTCTGTCTTCTAACTTCTCCACTAATGCCGGTGTCCCCCAAGGTTCAGTTCTTTCCCCCACTCTTTTCCTCTTGTATATCAATGACCTTCTTCCATTGACTAGAAATCCTATCCATAGTTTTGCCGATGATAGCACATTGCATTCAACTTTCTATTTTGAGAAACCTTGCCCTGCTCAATCAGCTTCAACTTCTCGAAAATCTGCTACCAATTCCTTAAATGCCGATCTTCAGGTAATTCTCCAGTGGGGCAAAGACAACTTAGTTGATTTCAACCCTTCTAAAACTCAGTCTTGTCTTATATCTCGCAAAAAGGATTCTTCTGCTCCTATGCTTATCTTTAGTGACACTCCAATTTCTAGGCAAAAGGATATATCTCTTTTGGGGATTACCCTGACTTCTAATCTGTCTTGGCACAAGCACATTACAAATATTGCTTCCTCTGCATCTAAAAAACTTGGTTTTCTCTTTCACTCTTGGCATTACTTTTCTTCCAAACAGCTGCTCACTCTGTATAAATCGCAAATCTGCCCTGCCATGCCATGGAATATTGTTCCCACATTTGGGGTGGTGCCCCCAAAACCTCTCTCAGTCTTCTTGATTCCATTCAGAAGAGGGCAGTTAGGTTAATTAATGATTCATCTCTAACAGAGTCTCTCCACTCGCTTTCTCATAGACATACTGTTTCTGCTGCATGCCTCTTCTACAGATATTTCCATGGGCACTGTTCTTCTGAATTGGCTTCTATAATTCCCGCTCTCTCTTTCAAAACAGTCCGAACACGTGCCGCCACCAGCCAACATCCATTTACTGTTCAACTTCAAACCCACAGAACCAACTTTTCATCTTCCTCATTTATTCATTCAACTGCCGTTTTCTGGAACAACCTTCCTTCATACGTATTTCCTGAAAATTACAATCTACAGAAGTTCAAGTCCAATGTCAACAAATATCTTCTTTCGTCTTCTCAACCTCCAATCCAAGCACGGTACTAAGTACTATAGGTTCTAATACCTCTCGTGTTTGAGTTTCACATAAAAAAAAAAAAAAAAAAAAAAGGAAGCCTGAAGCTTATGCTGCACCAGCCAAAAAAAAATTTTTCTGAATTACCCCGAGAGAGAGAGAGAGAGAGAGAGAGAGAGAGAAGTAGAAGGGAATCACCAGAAAAAGAATGATGATATCCAGCTCAGAACCCTAAGTGTGCCAAGCCCATACTCACCAGATGTGAGCCCCTAGAAGTTTTCCAACTCACCTATCACTGGCTCGATAGCATCAGCAAACATTCTTGCACCCCTTCTATTCAAGTATATCTCATCCCTGTAAAAGCAGTCTCTCCTGTTAACTAGTACAGACCACTCTATGACAAATTCTACCCCATGAGCCTTACACAGTCTCTCCAGGGCCAAATTGATTGACAAGGTTTTTAACATGTGCTCCTTCCTGTCGTGTATGGGAAGAATTGCAGACACTTTCAAATCCTAACTTGACTTTTTCCCAACCTTACCCTTACTTGTTGAATAAATCTACAACACTTAATATCATTAATGCCAACAGTATCACCTTTTGTGCTCTTAAAAGATCATATCTGCTGTACAACATCAACTACTTTTGCCTCTAGCAGATCTACCTTTGCCCCTGGCAGATATACTGATTACAGGCATGTAATACAGAACTGCAAAGGGTGGTGGCAACAGGCAGAAACTGTGGAGAACACTATAGAGAAATAGGGGAGTTGCACAATCCATTTAATGCATTATTAACAATTAATCTTGCACTAAGCATGGTTAGGCTGTTGCAGCTGATGTGGGCACAGAATGGGGAGTGGGAACACCTGTTCCCACTCCCCATTCTGTGCTTGGTGAATCATATTTCCAACTGTACTATCCACACCCAACTTCACTATACAGCTGGATGGTGCAGTTGGGTGTGGGTAGCAGCATGCTCGACACGGGGCGCTTGAACCTTACTGCATAAAGGGGGGTTGCTCAGGGAAGTAGGTGACAGTGTAATAAGCTTAGAGAGTGTGACATCTGTCAGTCAGCACTTTGCTTGAGACTGATATAGGTCCGTGGCTAAATGACATTCACAATAACCAGCTTCTCAGATCACCAAAGCATCTTTCAAGAGTGTTCAACTTTCAACTAGCAATGTAATGTAATTATAACAAAAATGAAGTTGCCAAAATTAAATGCACTAAAGAAAGCAATTTATATTCATTTTTACTAAAAGTTAATTAATTGAAGCACGAAGAAGTGCTTTACATATTAGTACTATTAGATTACAACAATAAAATCATTTCCAGCTTCAAGTGACCACTGAAAAGTAAAGTAATAGCAAATAATATTTTAATTATTACCATAAGCTAAAAGTTGCGCTACAGTAAACATTGTGATTCAATGCCCTGGTTTTTAAAATATATATGATGTGCCAAGACAAAACAGAAATACAGGAATCCCTCGATTAGCGTGAGACTCGAATTAGTGCATTTTATATTTAGCTACCAATTTTCAATTAGCACGGTAATTTTGGCTTGGCCTAAAGAAACGGCACCTCCGTAGCCAGGTGGGCAGGAGCAGCAGAGCGTAGCACATGCTTCTTGATTAGACCGGGGTTCGAGCCCATGAGCCAACAAATACGGAGGATGCGGAAAGGTCAGGGAGTGACCACTGCATATCCCCAGAGCAATATGGCCTTAGTTGCTAATGCTCCTAAATAATAATAATAACAACAACAACAAGCCTAAAGAAACTGAAGCTGGTGATGCTATGAAAGTCAGTACTAAGCTACGAATGTAAATATACTGCTAAAGTATGCATAACATTAGAGAACATTATAGAAACATATGCTGTGCACACTAATTAATTACATTAATTTCTATTAAATTTTTTTATATATTACGTAATTATTAACTATGGATAAAAGGGAAAGTGTATCTGATAGTGCCTCTGGTAAAAAGAAAAGAAACGTGATAACGTTAGATGAAAAAATTGAAGTCATAAAAAGATTTAAAGATGGTGAGAGTAAAATACAAATTTCTCGACATCTTGGAATGCCTGAATCAACGGTTCGGATGATTTCAAGTAAAGCCAGTGCATATAAGGAAAAAGGTAAGCTTGCCTCATCGTCAGCATGCACACAAACCACAAGAAATAGAAGTGTTACGATGATTGAGATGGAACGGTTTTTAGCCATTTGGATAGAAGACTGCAATCAAAAAAGAATTCCAATCTGCACAATGACCATAAAAACAAAAGCCTTGAGTATTTTTCAATTAGCATTAGCATTAGTAGAGGCATTTGATGCAAAAAAGCTAGCTTATGCAGCATCAGCCAAAAAAAAAAAAAAAAAAAAACCCACTTCCACTTCACCCCTCTGTTCGTTCAAAATACCTGTCCAGCTGAGCCTTAAACTTATTTAGGCTATCAACTTCCACAACAAGGGATGGAAGTCTGTTCCACCAACCAACCACCTGCTGGCTAAAGGTAAATTTCCACACGTCTATCCTACATCTGTCTTTCCTCAATTTGAATTTATGCCTTCTCAGGTGATTATTCTGAGCAGGAGGAAGAATTCCATCAGCATTGAGCATGCTCAAACCATTCAAGGCTTTATACACCTCTATCAGATCACCTCGCTGGTGCCTAGTCTTCAGACACTGTAATTTGCAAAACTTAAGCCTTTCTTCGTAAGAGCACCCCTTTGTTTCATTCACTAATCTTGTTGCCCTTTTCTGTACTCGTTCCAGCAGCTCTACATCCTTCTTGAAATGAGGCCTCCAGACCTGTATACAAAGGTGTGGCCTGACCATTGCCTTATACAAGGGAATAATCACCCCCTTATCTCTGCTAGAAAAATTCCTATATATCATTGACAATACACCATGAGCTACTCTTGCAGCCCCACTGCTCAAAGAACTTCATATCTGCCTGCACAACCACCCCCAGGTCCCTTTCATTCTCTACCACTGTCAGTGTACAAAGGGTACTAGGAAAGTTTTGCAATACAGCTTTGTTTATTTAATTTTTTCAAAGTAATTTCCTCTACATTCAATACACCTCTCCATCCTCCGAAACCAATCTTTAAACCAGTTCTGCCAAGTTTCACTAGGGAGTAAAGCACACTCGTTGTCCCAAGCCCGTAGAAGGTCCTCATCACTGGAAAACTGCCTCCCTTTTAGCTTCATTTTCACATGCGGGAACAGTGCAAAGTCGCAGGGAGCAAGGTCTGGACTGTAGGGAGGGTGCTCGAGAAGTTTCAGTCCTGTCGTGGTCAAATATTCGGTGCAGGCTTTGGCGCGGTAGGCTGGAGCATTTTCGTGATGGAGGTACCAGGTGTCCATTCTTGACTTTGGCCGCAGGTTCTTCATAGATCCAATGACTTTAGGCAGGCATTGTTCAGTATACCACTTAGCTGTAACTGTCTTCTGCGTGTCCAAAACGACACGTTCCACAATTCCACTCGATTTTAAAAATACAGCTATCATTTTCTTCTTTACAGATCGGGATTTTCTGACAATTACGGGTGTGTCGTCATCATCAAAGACCCAGACTTTGTTTTGAGCCTTGGTCGGCAGATCGTAATAGTACAGCCAAGTCTCGTCACCTGTCACGATGTTGTTCACATACCGAGATTGTCCTTTATCAAACTTTTTTAACATCTCCCGGCACCAAGTCACACGTCGTGTCATCTGCTCTTCAGTCAGTTGATGCGGCACCCAGAGAGAACAAAGTTTCTTCACGTGCAAATGATCTTGCAGAATCGAACGAATTGCTGGTGCATTTAGGCCCAAAGTATCTCTATCTGTTGGTAGGTCACTCGCCTGTTTTCGTCAAGCATTTTCCTCACAGCAGTAACGTTTTCCTCCGTAACTGACGTTCGTGGCCTTCCCGGCCTCTCAGAATCCTCCAGAGTGAAATTTCCCCTTTGGAATTCTCTATACCACCTGAATATCATTGTACGATGTGGACAATCATCATCTAGTGCAAGAGTCATTTCTTCTAAGCACTGGTCTATGGTTAAACCACGCACGAAATTATACCGCAAAACTGTCCTTATCTCATTTCGTGACCACGATGCCATCGCAAGCACTTTACACTCTCACTACTAATGAATAACTGAGCCCATCGACTTGGCGCAGCGGCTACTATGCACGTATGAACATGTCTCAACATGCAGCAACAAGCAGCTTCCTGTGATTCATTGTTGCGTCATATTGCAAAACTTTCCTAGTACCCTTTGTAGTACCACAGAGTTGATACCACGTTGCTCTGGGGTTGCTGTTTCCCATATATAGTACTTTACATTTGTCAATGGTAAACTTCATTTGCCACCACTCAGCCCATCTGCTCAACCTTTCCAGATCCTGTTGCAGCAGCATCAATGTTAAAGGAAAAGTCAACAACAGAAAACTTTGGTAGAGCGGTAACTGAAGAAAATGTTCAAGCAAGTTCTTCAAAAGAAAAAGTGATTGAAGTGGAAACGGAAGAAAATTTCACTGCCAGTGAAGGCTGGTTTGAAAGTTTTAAGAAAAGAACAGGACTGCATAACGTTGCATTGACTGGAGAAGCGGAAAGTGCAGATAAAGATGCAGCTGCGAAATATCCCGAAATTTTAAAGAAAATTGTTGATTACGGTGTCTACGCAGATCAACAAATATTTAATGTTGATGAAACAGGCCTTTTTTGGAAACGAATGCCAAAAAATACCTTTCTAGCAAAAAAAAAAAAAAAAAAGGCTCAACCAGGCTATAAAGTTTCCAAAGATAAAATAACACTTTTATTGGGAGGCAATGCAGAAGGAGATTTGAAATTAAAACTCAAGGTTATCTATAGAAATGAAACTCTCAGATCTTTCGGTAAAGATTTTAATAAAGCAAGCCTACCTGTTTTTTAGCACTCTAATAGAAAAGCTTGGGTCACCAAAGCTTTATTTGAAGAGTGAGTCACTAGCTATTTTTGTCCGAAAGTTAAGGCCTACTGTGAAGAAAATAATCTTTTGCATTCAAAATTTTATAATTTTAGACAATTCCCCCAGGCCACCTACCAGCACTTTCTGATTTGTGTGAAAACGTGAAAGTTATTTTTTTTCCTCCAAATACGACAAGTCTTTTACAGCCTATGGATAAAGGTATAATCTCTACATTTTAGGCCTATTATTTATGCAGAACATTTGTGCAAGCAATTGAAGCAATAACTGGAGATAGTGTAATTTCTTTAGTTGAATTTTGGAGAAATTACATCAGGAAAGCAATAAACAATATTCATGACTCATGGTTCGAAGTAACATCCAGCAATATGAGAGCAGTCTGGAAGCATATTTTGCCACATTGCGCAAATGATTTCTGTAGTTTCACTCATGTCAACACTGTTATTGATGAAATAGCGAATATTGGAAGAGATCTAGGCTTCGATTAAATCGACAACAGTAATGTTCACGAATTGCTGGAATCACATTCAGAACAATTAAGTGATTCTGACCTCCTTAATATTGATTAACAGTGAGCATATGACGAGGTGGAAATTTGTGAGGGAAAAAATTCAGAAAAGAAGTCAACATTAAAAGAACTTGAAGGAATATTTCGCTGTTGTTTGTTTTTAGGAGCATTAGCAACTAAGGCCATATTGCTCTGGGGATATGCGGTGGTCATTCCCTAACCTTTTCGCATCCTCCGTATTTGGTGGTCACGGGCTCGAACCCCGGTCTAATCAAGAAGCGTGTGCTACTCACTGCTGCTCCTGCCCACCTACGGAGGCGCCTCAGGAATATTTCGCGGAGCTGAAATATTCCTGATCATGGATGCAACTAATCATGGATGCAGACCCAGATATCGAGCACAGTATGCAAATTCGCAGGAACATTGAAAAGCTTTGTATCCATACAAGCAAATTTATGATGAAAGAAAGAAAGAAAAGTCTGCACAAACCAGTCTTTTGAAATATTTTACAAAGAAATAAAGTGAGTTATATATTGTAATTTTTTAATTTCAATAAACTTTTGATTACTGTACTGCAAATATTTATAATTATCCTTTGCTTTATACTGCTGTACATTAAATTGCCATAATAAAACATATTTTTAAAAATATTGATTGGTATACTGTAGGTCTTGGAACGAATTAGGCTGTTTTGTATTGATTATTAACTTTGATTAACGCAGTTTCGCATATCGTGCCATTTTCGCGGAACCAATTAATCATGCTAATCTTTAATCTATTGCTCTTTACAGCAGATTTTTCATAATAGACCATACTCACAGTAAACCATAACTCATGTTACTGCTTTGCATGTAACTTAAAAATTACATTGTGTTGAAACAAAAATAAAATGTTTTAAAATGTAAAATTTTTACTTAAAATATTTACTTTAAATTTTTTCTAGTTTTACTCTGGTTTTTATTTAATTATGTTGATTGCTGTTGGCATGGAGTACAATTATATTGTTTCAAACATTATTTTGGTTTGAAAATTACTTCAACATGTTTTTATTTCTTCCCTTCTCTATACTCCCTCCCCCCAAAAAAAGACTATTGTAAAGGTGCTAACAGCCTATGCAGATATCGTCAAGAAGGAATTCTCCAACTATGTCAGCCAAGAAAAAACAGTGAGTTCTAGGCTTTAATGCCTTTTAACTTTGAAATTTTTATAACTTTATTTGAATTTGCATTTTTAATAAAACAATTTCATGAATTTTGCATCAGTGTTTAGAACTTTGTACATTATTAATAAAATAACATTAAATTTAAAGAGTTTCAACTCTTTTGCAAGTATACAATGGTATGTACAATTTGAAAGTTGTTTCAATCCAGTATCAACAAGTGACAACAGTATATACAGATTCTCTTGAAACTCCAATGAGATATGCTGCCATATGCCAATGGTGTTTCAGGTCATGGTAGCTATTTTTATATTTAAGGTAGTTTTGAAAATTGAAGTAGGATGGCATACTCTTTGAACAAAATTTGAGAAGAATGTGAGCTTAAAGCCAAAATTATAGAAATTCTATAGAGTTTAGATCCCAATTTGATGACACTGAATAACATAATACATGCATAGTTAAACCTAGGGCAAAATCCTCAAGCTATAAAAGATATGTATAGAGATATATGTACATGTCAGGCATCACCTCTCTCTGTGCATAGCTACGAGCAAACTAGGTTTGCTACTTAATGCATCAGTCTCATATTGGCATGCACTACTCCAAATAAAGAGCACTGCTGCAATGGAAAAATGTATTGTGCAGTATAGTAGTTGTTTATCTCCGGTAGTGTAATTGGAGAAGACATATTGTACAGTATGCTTCGGACCTTGACACCTTGCTCAATTTAATCTTTTCCATAGATGAAATTAAAGCCAATTGAATGCCTTAGAGCAACTTCTGGAGTTTCATCAAAATTTATCCAAAGATGAATGGGAAGTGGATGCCAGAAGTTTATCAAACTCTAACAGGGAGCTGAATGATTTTGCAATAACTAAGAGCATAAGTGGAATAGAAATTGTCAAATTTAACATAAAAAAGGTACCCGTGGTGGATGGGATCTACCTAATTATACTAAGGGAGGCAACAAAGGAGGTAAGCAAACCCTTAGCCATAATTATAAGGAGCATCTTTGGATTCAGGGTAGGTCCCTATGGACTGGAGATGTGCAAATGCATGCCAAATTCAAAGAGAGGGATCAAGGGGCAACATGAGTAATTACAGGCCTATTGGCTTGACTTCTCTTCCAGGGAAAATAATAGAGTCACTGGTTAAAGGAGTGATGCAGGACCATCTAAACAGGAGTGCAGTAATACTTATAGTCACAGCATGGGTTTGTTAAGGGGGAGATCTTCTCTGACCAATTTTATTGAATACATGCAATGACAAAGGAACTAGATGCAAAAAATAATTTTGATATTGTATACTTGGATTTCATGAAAGCTTTTGATATTGTTGCATATAAAAGACCGCTGTGCAAATTGGAGCAGTGTGGCATTAAGGGAAAGTTACTGCTATGGATAAAGGGATGGTTGAGGCATATGGGTAGCAATAACTCAAGAGAAACATACCAGCTGTGTGGTACTACACTCAGGGAAGTGGAAAGTGAAAAAGACCTGGGGATAATTGTGCAGTCAAATATGAAGTTCGCTGAGCAGTGCAGACGGGCTGCCAGGGCAGGTCATGGAGTCTTGTCAATGATATATAGGAATTTTGCTAGCAGGGACAGGGAGGTGATTATCCCGTTATTCAAGGCAATGGTCAGGCCACACCTAGAGTACTGTGTACATGCCTGGAGTCCTCATTTTAGGAAGGATGTAGAGTTGCTAGAACGAGTACAAAGAAGGGCAACAAGATTGGTGTGGGGAACAAAGGGATGCTCTTAGCAAGAAAGGCTTAAGTTCTGCAAATTGCAGTGCCTGGAGAGTAGGCACCTGCAAGGTGATCTGATTGAGGTGTATAAGGCGTTGAATGGGATGAGCAGGCTCAATGCTGATGGGATTCTTCCTCTTGCTCAGATAAAAACTTGAAGGGACATAGATTCAAATTGACAGTTGTAGAATAGATGTGCAGAAATTTGCCTTTAGCCAGTGGGTAGTTGATTTGTGGAACAGAATTCCATCTTTTGTAGTATAAGTTGATAACCTAAATAAATTTAAGGCTGAGCTGGACAGGCATTTGGAACGAATGGAGAGGTGAAATGGGAGGGTTTTTTTTTTTTTTTGACTGATGCTGCATAAGCTTGCTTTCTTGCATTGTATGCCTCTGCTAATGATTATGCTATATCAAGAAGAGAAGACAGAGAGTGGTTATCAGCGGACACTGCTCCTTTTGGACTAACATTATTAGTGGAGTCCCACAGGGTTTGGTGCTGGGCCTATTGTTGTTTTCTATATATATTAATGGTGTGCTTCACAGAGGATTAATGACTTTAATGAAGGTATGTTGCTGCAACAAGATCTAGAAAAATTAGGCAGATGGGCTGAGAAATGCTAATTGAAGTACAATGGGATAACCATCTCCTTATCCCTGCTAGCAAAATTCCTGTATATCACTGATAAAACCCCATTCTGGCAGCCTATATGCACTGCTCAGAAAACTTCATATCTGACTACAATTACCTCCAGATTTTTTTTTCCCCCCTCTAGTTTGATGGAAGTTCAGTACTGCAGTGTGTTAAAGGGCTATAAAATTTGGGACAAAGATGCCATCTTTTTTGGTGGATATTCTTTTAATCTTAATGTTTTTTTTTTGTTTGTTTGTTTTTTTAATCCTCATGTAATATCTCTTCAAATACATCTAACAGATCCCAATCAGAGATTGCTTCTTTGTTGGACCTGTGTTACTCTAACTCTGCAAAGAATTTACTTTAAAATGCTATTGAATTGAAATCTTAACTGTAAGCACTTGTCTGTGAAAAAAAAAAAAAAAAACAAATCTCCCAATCTAAGTCTTTTTACGGGTTTGTGAAAGCAAACTATGCTCTCTAATTCATTTTGAACTGTAGGTGGTGGTGAGGGGAATAGTTTTCCAATTGGGTTTTCAGTGTTGGAGTGTATGATCCAGAAAGGTGGAGCCATGAAGGTTTCAGTGTCTATTTATAGGCATTTGGCCTAGCAGGTAAAGCCATTCGTGTTATGTGATTTTTTTTTTTTTTTTTTAAGGCCTGGGATATTTTCATTGTTTCCCAGATTACCACATCTATTTCCACCACACTGTGTGGAAACAAGAGCAGTGCCACTCAGTGATCCAAATGAAAAAAAAAAAAAGTTTAGTCAAAACTAAATATAAAAAATGACTAGAGAAAATTGGCTTTCTTTCTAAGCTATAATATATGAATAGCCTTATCTAATCACTATGAAAAGGCACTGTGGTCACTAATTTGCCTGACAATTTTAATGTTTTAAAATCTTAAAACTTTGCTACAAGAAAAAGTTTTATTTTGTTGGAGAAGATTGACTGTATATTGCTTAGTCATGTTGCATGAAATGTGTTTAATTTAGGAAAGTAATAGGAGAGCAAACAAAATAGCAGGCACTCGATATGAAAATAGTTTTTTTTTTTTCCCTGAAAAGCTTATTTTTTGTAACTATGAACATGAATTTGTGTAGGGCTTAGAATAGTGATCGGAATTTGAGAGTTAAGATAAAACTATATCAACAGATATAGCATAAAATAAAATGTTATGAAATGTGGAATTAAAAAAAAAAAAAAAAAAAAAAAGACTTAAATACTATATGAATTGACTATAAAGTTTGTCATTAGAAAAAAAAGTAAAAACATCAGGCACCATGCCAGCCAGCTGTCGGCTATAATATTCACTCCAAAAGAGAATATATCATCCATTATGAGACTCTGTTTAATTACATTGTGCTTGCCATCGATTTAATGATAATTGCATTCAATTCCCATCTGAAACTGGTGCAATTCTTAGGCCTCTTGAACTGGGGGTTGTAATTAGCTAGTGGGTTTTTCTGCCTGCCCAACACACAAATCAGCCTGTGAACATACAGCAAACAACCTTAACAAATCTTCCTGTGTACAGACAAAAGAAAACAGACCATATTAAGATTAGTCAACTAGTATTCAATCTGCCTATGTATTGTTTCTCATACTGGCAGTATACATAATAAACTGTGTTGTAGATTGGACCTGCTGGAGAAGATAGCTTGTCCCCTCAGAATTTAATTTACTTTTTTTTCTATACAGGTAACCCTCGTATAATACTGTAGTTAGGTTCCTATAAAATCTTGTGTGAAACCGTGCTATATGGGACTAAGAACCAGTATAAAAAGGAGAGTTACATTCTGCAAAAGATAACAAAAATACACCATTTTTTGAACTATCAGAAACTTTTCATTAAACATAGTAATAACTGAACAAACGTCTTACAAACTGTGATACATATATATCAGATAATGTACGTTTATTTAATTTTGTTCCTCTTCATCGCTGCTAAGCACAATCAAACAAAAACATTTTCTCTGTTGCAGAATATCTTCACCTTCTGAACTTTCTTTTGCAGCATTTGTGTATCTTCTGCTCTCTTTAAAAAAATCAGTAATCTGGGTCTGTTTGCTTTTGCTTGATAGAGCTTAGCATTTTTGAAGCTACTTTTTGAACTTTATGCTCCTTTCAGTCAAAGAATATGCATTAAAAAAATAAGATTCTAATTGCTTGGCTACATTTATGCCTTCCGATATGCTTTTTAGTGTAAAATTTGGAACTTCAAAATTTTCACTGTGCTATTATCCTCTGAATCGATTTGGTTTACCTCCGATGCCATTTCCACCAAATCTGCTTTGCCAGCCACTTTTTCTATCAGTAATTCTTGAACGTCTTCAGTAGTCATATCATCAAAACCTTCTCCTCGTACCGACTTAGCAAGTTTTACTATCACACCTTATTTCCTGAATGAACTGACTCTGGCTATACATTCTGTCAACACGCATTTAATGTTGACGATTTTACTTCTTTGAGTGATAAAGCTATGATTCCGATACAGTCCACGATTGAAAAAATGTTTCCATGCCTCCATCACTTCTATAGATTCAGAATGAATTTTATCCAAAATCCATTGCAACGATTTTCTGGTGTAATGAGTTTTAAAGGTAGATATAATGCTTTGATCTGATGGCTGACTTAAAGAAGTTGTATTAGATGGTAGGAACATTACTTCAACATTTCGGATGACTTTATCTTTCGGATGGCCTGGCGCATTATCCAATAGTAATAAAATTTTGAAATCTAGATTTTTCAACATGTTCAATAGCACAGAACCTAACGCAGTGATTTCCCAACAAAATAAAATATGAGGATTTTCCAATAATTTTTTTTTGCATAACAACTAGCAAGTCAACAGCAGGGATTCACAAAAAATAATGGAAACATTGAAAAATTATACCCAACATAAAGCAGGGTTTCCCCCACACAAAAGCTCTAAAATACCATGTTATGTGAGGTTTGTCACAATTCTCTAACTATGGTAGAGTGAAACCGTGTTATATAAGTACTGTGTTATACAAGAATTGCTGCAATTTATCAATGGCATTAGAGCGAAACCAGTTATAGAAGTACCATGTTGTACAGGGGTTGTCTGTAATTTCCTCTATCATTGGGTAGAAGGAAAGATATGGGTTTTATAGGGTGGGGGAGATCTCCATATAGTAGGAGAGTGAGAGTGGCTTTTTATCCACTTAGGAATTTTTTTTTATCTAAGCACTGCAGTAACATTTTATCATTCACATGTCCCAAATGTATATATGTATAGTGTAAATGGTTTGCTTCCATTGTTTTATATGCAAATTTTGGTAAGAATTTTGGAGTGAACATCATAAGTACTAATTATTAAAATTATATTCAACTACATTATTATAATAACCAAAATTAAGCTCTTTCTGATTCCAGGCTTGCATACTTATGAATAATATACAGCAGCTTAGAGTGCAGTTGGAGAAGATGTTTGAATCAATGGGTGGCGAAAAGGTAAGAATTTGTTTGTTTGCTTGCTCTCTAAATAGAGGATATTTTTAAGAATCCATTTCCTCTTCTCGGGCAGTGCAAAACTTATCCCTCAAGTAAATCTGTTGAATTAAATGGTGAAATAGTTCTTCCAATATGATTATATTTAAGTTAAAATTTAAAAAAATTTCATTCTGCAGCTTTCTTCCACAGTGTATGCTCAGTATACAAATGAGTGCTTTCTGGCATTCTATGTTGGCCGCCAGCAGACTTTGAGCCATCTTGAGTAAATGCTATGATTTATAAACTTACAACAGAAAGTCTGCTGACTGCCCTGTGTATCACTGAACACATGTCAAAGAGTCAAGCCACAATTACCATATTTATTTCTGAAGCCATTACAGTATTGCATGAGGATAAGATTTTTTTTTATTTCAAAATAAATAAATAAACACTAGTAAAATAATAAGAGGAGTTTACCTCAATATAGTACGTAGAACACAGCAAGGGAATTCATCTTCATCACTGTTCCAACTTAAGGTTGGGTCACATGAGTCAAAGTCTTCCATCTTTTTCTGTCTTTCCTGATCTTGTCTGCTATCATTCTCTCCCACTCAATTCCCTGTTTCCACATCTACTGTAATCTGATCTCTCCGCCTCTTTCTGGGTCTTCCTCTCAGCCTCTTGTCCATTTTGATTTCAAACATTCTTCTTGGTAAACTGTCAGAGTTCATTCTCTTCATGTGTCCAAACCACTGCAAATGTGATGTAATCATCTTCTCCCTCAGACTTTCTATTCCCAAATTCATTCTTATATCAGTATTTCTTATATATCTCTTTTAGTTTTAGCTAGCATAGTCCTTAGCACCTTCATTTCCATTGCTTGGACTCTGCTAGAATCATTTTTATTCATCCTCCACATCTCAGCAGCATTGTCAATATACGGACGAAATATGCCCTATTTATAAGCTTTTTACACTTCATTGGAACTTCCCTAGCCCATAACGGGCTATTAACATTACAGAAGAAACTCTGACTTGCTGCTGTTCTCCTAGTTATTTCCATATCTAGGCTGCAGTAAGGGATTTAATAAACCTATATCACATCTTTTCTCAACACTTAAAAAGTAAATTTTAAAATTATATTTTTTGTGACTAAATAAAATATACAATAATTATAAATTGTAATAAGCTATATGAGCTTAATTAGATAGAGCTGAGCAAAAATAAATGGTGAATGTGTGAGTGGCCCATTCTGTTTGTAGCAGCCACCTACTTTATGGAGCCTCTGTGTGACTAACTTTTATTCTTGTATGCAGGATATGTTGTTGATAAAAGACTCTTGCATTAAAGAAACATGGGCAGAATGTAGTTGTCATAGGATAGACCAACAGCACTTGATTTTTCTTGTTAAGGACCATTAACAAAGTGATTATTTTGGTAATCAACTAGTAATTTTGTTATACTCAGATATCTCAATTGCAGGCTTCTCACTTCCATATTTTAACTAATAGACAAAGGAGATAAAATAATAAATGGAATAAAATATAATATCTAATAAACTTTATAAATAATAAGATAGTCACATAGATAAACTGCTAACACTGCACAATGAGCAAATTACGAAAGCATCACTTGGATTTGACAGTTCATGCCTGTTTAGACTTATTATCCAAAGCAAAATGACATTCACCAGGTCCTGGGGTTGTGACGGCTTTTAGACCTTCTACTTATAATTTAATCTGTTGCACCTATAGAATTGGACAAGCATGTGATAGTTTTATTGTCTTAAATATTTTACCTGTTGCATACCATTTTCTGTATTATGATTCTGATAATGGTATCCAGTTTTTGCCTTCATATACAGATTTTTTAAGGAACATCATACAACGAACTCTTTAAAATATGCCACCTCTCAAATTAAAATAATTTGAGAGGTGGCAGAATTTAAAATTTTCTGGATTTTAGAGAAGTAGTATACCTAGTGGTTGAACAGTTTTAGAACATGTTTCAGTGAATACAGTCATTCTCCACTAATTGACGGTAATTGGTTCCATCAAAAGACAATTAACAAATCATTGATTGATTAACCTAAAGTTGTGGAACAAATTTCAAACATTTAAAATAATTTTTTATTCATTTTTTAAAATTTATTCTTCATATCTACATACATGTGAATTAAATTTAAATAATTAATATTATTACAAGAGCATTTTTGTTATCCCAGTGTGTGTGCGTGTGCGCGCGCACACATTTGGATCAACCAGGAATGACAGTTGTTGGGAGAATTTTTATTTGTAAATATGCAAGTGTTAATTGATTGAATCATCAATTAACAGGACTTCAATTAGCAGGGAATGACTGTATGAAACTCAAACAACTGAACTTATTTACATCTGTAAAATATTTATAATTATCTTGTCCTTTCATCTGTATCTCGCAGCAGAACATATAAGCCTTTGAAACCAGTTGCCCTGGAATTGTACTGCTTTAAACAGATAACTTTAGCTATATTACAATTTATAAAACTGATTTCATATACAGTATGGAAGCTACATCAAACAACGTTTTTACTTTACGTTTTTACGTTTTTTACAGATTTGTCTGCGTGTTTTCACCAGAGGTCATCTGCTATCTAATGAGTTATTTTTTAAACAAATCACTGATTAACCTTTTGGAGATACCATCTCTTTGAAAATGGTGCGATATCAGGACAACTAATAGCAAAGACAAGTTTGTTTTGCTGTGTCAGTTAACACCATTACATAGTTTAAATCTTGCTGGCTGCAGTGACAGATTAAAGGATGAGATAGTCCTCAAGCGTCTTATAAAGAGAGAGAGAGAGAGAAATGTTACACTATTTTGCGTGGATTCTTAAAGATAAATGTAATCGTCGTTGATACAGTACCGGATTGCCTTCTCAATATTTCTAGATCATAAAATGTTGATTGCTGTAAAGTATGCCAGATTTTGAAGAATTACAGATTTTCAAGAGTTTACTGTACTTACTTTTACATGAGTGAGTTATTATCATCAATAATAACTCATTCATGTAAAAGTAAGTACAGATTTCAATGATCTCCTCCTACTCATTACTTGCTAACTTCGTGTACACGATTCTCTCCATGCAGTTCTTGCATTTTGTCTTGTTGATCCAATAACCCTTTCATTGACTAGATCAGGCTCACCCGAGCAAAACTCTTGAAAAATAAACAAACCATTGGGCTTTGCTAAATCACTGGTCATACTGGCATCACAGAAAACTGATCTGCTGACCTTTGCTGCTAAAACAAGAAGGAATCCTCTGACTCTAAGTTTGATCCCATTCACAGGCTTTGCATACCTTATGAGATTTCCTTGCATTGCTGCAGCACCGTATTCACTGGAATCATTGCCTCAACCCTCCTATCTGTAAGCTCTAAAATAGGTGCATAATCTACAATAGATTATGCTTCTATTGTAGGCCCCACTTTTGAAAAGAATAGTAGCTGCTCCTCTAGTAGACAACTGCCTGAGTAACCAATTTATGTATGTTGCTTCTACCTTAGAGTCCAAATTACTACAAATGTGACTCTTGTTATGAATCCCACATCAATTACCTAAGCAAAATGACTTAACAGAATTTACCAAATAATAACTAACCACACACCAAAGAAAGGAACTTCATATTCAGACTCAGCCCCAGGCTAAAACAGATATTATTAAAACTGTCTTCTTGATGGAATAGGTGATTGAAGTGGATGTGAAGAAATTAAAGAACCAAACACCCATCCTACAACTCCTTCCTAGTGACATGCACCTAATATAACTTCTTAGATCAGAAGAACTGGTCTCCAGGAACTCTGTTTAAGCTTTTTAAAGAAAGGTATCCCTTAGTTAAACTCTCTATCCTAAACAACATAATAACTATGAATAAATAGATAAATAAATCTTTATTCCCATCATGGAAAGTTTCCAGAGGTTTACAAAGTAAATGGATGCTATAAAGAAAAAATGCTACATGTAGAAATACAGTATATAAGCAAAACAAAAACAGACACAATAAAACATCCTGTAATGATAGAAGGGTACGATATTATCAATAACTAATTTGAAGCCGGAACCAAATGACCAATCTGGTCATACTGTGACATAGTAACTGTATGCGAAAATTAATTTTGACATCATATTCTTATATTTCAACAAAGCTTTTGATACTGTTCCCAATAAGATACTGCTATACAATTTGGAGCACTGTGACGTCCAGGGCAAGTTACTGCTCTGGATAAAGGGTGAATGGTAGTAGGCAAAGAGGGGTTTATTAATGGGAACTGCCCTTCTTGGACTAATGTTATTTGTGGAGTCCCCTAGGGTTCAGTGCTAAGCCCATTGTTGTTTTCACTATTTATTAACAATATTGATAAAGCCATATCAAGTTTAATGTTAGAATTTGTGGATGACACAAAGGTTGGCAGAGTGGTTAATAACAAATCACATCATGTTGCAACATGATGTGATGTTGCAACATGACCTAGAAAAATTAGCTGGATAGGATGAGAAATAAGTGGCAATTAAGGTTTAACATCAAAAAAATGCAAGATACTGTATATGGAAGCACTAATCCTAGAATAACTTAACAATTGGGTATATGACACTTGAGTTCATAGAGAAAGAAAAAGACCTATAGGTAATTGTACAGTCTGACATAAAATTCTCTGAACAGTGTAAACAAGCTTCTAGGACAGCTCGTGGGATTTTTGTTGATGATATACAGGAATTTTGCCAGCAAGGATAAGGAGATGATTATCTTGTTGTATAAGGCAGAGTGGTTAGCCGGCATCATGAGTACTTCATACAGGTCTGTAAATCTCATCATAGAATGTTGATGTGTTGGAATGTATAGAAGGGCAGAAAGATTAGTGAGAAACAAAAATGTTCTTACTAAGAAAGGCTTCAGTTCTTCAAATTGCAGCTAGGAATGGAAACTAGGGATCTGTGAGGAGGGGTGATGGAAGTGTTTAAAATTAAATGAGGATGGCATCCTCTTGTTCGGACAACACATAAAGGAACATAGATTGAAAAAGGATGGTTGTAGGATAGATGCATGAAAATTTTTGTCAGCCAAAAGATATTGATTGTTGGAACAAACTTCCATCTGTTATTTTGGAAGTGGAAGGTTTGAATAAATTTGAAGGAAGAATTGGACAAATTATTAATGGGATGGACTATTAAAGTGGGTTGTATGTTTTTTTTTTTTTGCTGTTGCTAAATGGACTGAGTAAATTAAATGGATGGCAATCTAGTTCTTGCTTAGACACACATAAAAGGACTTAAATTGAAAAAGGGATGGTTGTAAGATAGATATCTGAAAATTTTCTTTCAGCTGAGAGATATTGATTATTGGAATTAGTTTCCATCTGATATTGTATTGAGGTTGATAGTTTGAATAAATTGGAGGAAGAATTAGACAAATTAGATGGGATGGACAGGTGAGGTGAGTAGTGTGTGTGTGTGTGTGTGTGTGTGTGTGTGTGTGTTTTGCTGATGCTGTATAATCTTGCTTCCTTTCATCATTTGCTACTACTAATACTAATGCTAAATTCCGTTCAATTGCAGTATTTTGTATAAAACTTTCAGGAGCTTATAACTCTCCTTTGGTCTCCATCTCATTCCTGACTACTTAGAACACGAATAGAATGTTCTTCTCTCTGCTCTTAAAACATTTACAGGAGGAGACTTTAATATTCAGTCCCAAGACATGCAACAGCTGTACAAGGTTTACCTTAATATTGAATTCTTTTGGCCTCGGGATGCATATTACACTGCTGATCAGGGAAGTTTAAGCTTTAATCATCATTTTCCCCATCTTTTTTATGCCAATAAGCTACCCAACTCTTTGTCATTTTCATCAAATCACTCACCCCATGCTTTCCCAATTCCAATATCAAGAATGCACCTGTGCTTTCCCAATTCCAGTGATATCAAGGATGCAAACTGATAATTACATTTCTGATTCCCTCTTTGACTAATATTTTCTATCAAATTAAAACTTGAAATAGTCATAAATCATCTGTCCACCATTAACTGGAATAATTTAGCATCATTATTTATTCAAAGAGCCACCAATAGCAATAAATAGTTGAAACATATAGCCACAATCAGTATACCTAAACAAAGTCAGAATTACTGAGAGAATCCAGCAGTGGTTTCATCCAGATATAAAAAGTCTTTAGATGCAAACCGAGGGCATATAGATAATGAGTTTAATTGAGAGCCAGTATAGACTATGAAGCCTATAAAAGAGAGAGTTCATTTCCTGCACCTCAAGAGAAGTGCATATCAACAATATATCTTATCCCAATTTAAGAAGTCCCAAAGAATTTTCTCGAATTATAGTGATAACTTTAACATGGTAGAAAAGCTATTTGAGGAGTGGATGCCTTTTGATTATCACGATACAACCATCACACCTATAACACTGCATAGTGGAACTGTGTAAGACCGTGACTGTTATCGAAGGTATAATGATCTCTAAATAGTAGATCATAAACACGATAAATGGACTGCCCAACAAGGCCAACAGAACTGATGGGAACCATCTGTTTGTGGTTAAATTTTATTCACTGCACAGTATGTATCCTCCTTGACATCTTCCAGAAGATCCTAAAGACAAGTACCATACTTGAACTCTGGAAATCTTATTATGTCACACCAGTCCCAAAATTAGAACCCCAAGATTTCTAAAGACTTCCTTCTGATCTCATAGGATGCTCCTTATTGAAAATTTTTGAAAAACTTATACATCCACCAGTTATTCACACTGTTTTGCTCACTGACCACCTACCTCCACATAGCACTGCACCATAGGTCCACAACCTCAAATCTTCTGGATATTATCTTTAAATTATTAAATCTGCTTATGGTATTTCCATCTTAAAGGAATGCTTCAAGGCATCAAATCAAATAATCACTGTCTTGGAGTCTTTGCTACAGTGGAGTCAGTTAATTATATCTCATGGATCTCTCCAGAAAACCATATATGCAGTGAGGGATATGCTTCAGCTGGGATGATGTTGACCACCTTCTTTGCATTTCACCTAGAACCATTCCTTGCAATAAATCCAAACTTCAGGTCCTATGATAATGATCTAAAATTCATTATTTCAGAAGATCCTAAACAGATTTATTTAATTAATGATGAAACCTGTATAGAGATTCAACAGTTAATTGACTACAGCTAGCTACACTCCAACTAAACAATGCCAGGTCATCCTACATGACAGTCACTAGGAGTAAACTCAGGAATGACATCTAAGTTATTGCTAATGGTGAGAGAATTCAGAAAGTTCCATCCCATATAGACTGGGCTAACATGGATTGAAGACATAAATTTCAAAGAACACTTATTATACAGAATTTTGGGCAATCTGCCAAGTTTCAGTACATTTAGAGATGTCTCGCACTTCTTCCTTTATATGCCTTCAAAATCTAGTCCTCTGTATCTGCCTATAATTATAACAAATTTCTATTGATGGTGGTGTTTTGTATTCTGTGGTGGCTGAAGGATTTGGAAGGAAGCCCGTTCGTCATTTCAAAATGTATTCTTCTAGTCAGTTTAAGTATGACCCATATTTATGTAATAGTAATGTGAATTTCTGGAAAACTGATGTCCACTCATGAGCCAAAACCTTATGCCCACCCATGTCTCCACAAGTGGATGCATCCCACAGCACACCTAGGAGTGGTGTCACAGAGTGGCATAGCATATATAGTGACAGCACGAGTAGTGCTTATCAGTTCATTACAAAACTTGTCCTCAATAAAAACTGTCTTCAATTGCTAAGCTACTAATTCACTGGACTGATGTCTCATCTTGAAGGTATTGTCTTACTATCAAAATCAAGAAATAGAAACCACCAGAACTAGCATCTCCCACTCGGTGATACTCACCAACCTGGACTCATTAAGAGGGATGTTCCCATGCAACATCATCCAGCATTTCAACACCTTACACAAAGATAATAAAAGCTACAAGAGCCAAATTCCAGATCAAATCTGGATCAAATTGCCAGAATTATCACAAAAGACTGAACTTAATTTATGTCACTAAATTATAGTATGAAACAAATATAATGTATTAAACAACTTCTGTCTATATAATAGTAATGTGAATTTCTGGAGAAATGATGTACACTCATGAGTCTACCCATGTCTCCACAAGTGAATGCATCCCACAGCACACCTAGGAGTGGTGGCACAGCATATTTAGTGACAGCACATGTAGTGCTTATCGGTTTATCATTACAAAACTCGTACAATAGAGAATGAGAAGGGTCTACAGAGCTAGAGCAGGGAATAATTTTCACTAGTAAGGCCTGGGTCAGCATCTCAGCAACCCCAAGCATTATTGGTTGTTCGAGGGCTGCTATAGTGAAGGTTTGGCAGGAATGGCCCAAAGATGAACACACAACCACCCAATGTGCTGGCAGGGAAACTGCCACTGTTAAATAGTCAAGGTAAACAGCAGTTGGCATGTGCTGTGCAGGACAACACAGCTCACGATCCCTCATTTAATGGCAGAGTATTTATTATTTAACATCTAATTACTAATAGTCAGTTCACAAAAACCACATTAATGACAATAATCGCAGTTTATAGTATGAAAATCAATTGGCAAAAATCATACAAATTATAATCGACATGCAAGTATTATAATAATCTTATTCTTCTTTGCTTTTTCATTTCATATGTATCAATCACTTCATTTATTAATTTTTCCAATAACTCATTCAGGCCTTCTACGCTTACCTTCATGCACTCTTGCAATGTTTCTTTCCCATTCGGTTCCTTAATTTTGTTATCAACCAATTCATTTTGCTAAAAGAACATTCAGCACTAGCAGTTGATTCAGGAATACAGCATAGCTTGATATACAATATCTTTACCTCAACATATCCAATATTTGATTCCAAAATTGACTGTATACGATTGTTGTTGAATTGGCTTTCTGTTTTTGTCACATATTTAATTGAATGAATTTAATTCCACAAAGGATCAAAGTTCAAGTTTAGACAAGACAAGATTATCTTTATGTCATCTGTTAGTTGGCAGAAAGATTTCGATGATTTAAACTTTGCAGTAACATTGATGATCAACATTGCTTTGTCATTAAAACAATCCTTCATCTGACTGACCATTGTATCAACAAATTTTTTTGCCGTTTTGTAACTCATACTAATATCTTCATTTAGAACAATTAGTTGAATATGATGAATAGTTTGAAGCAGTTTATGATAATTTTTACAAATTGTACTTTCTGGGTTTTGTTCGATACAATCTGACAATATATTTTCTAAATGTTGTATTGTTGAGTGAATAAGCATCGGCAGTGAAGACAAGTGGAGCTCTTCCTTTTGTAAAACTGTACTCAAATTTGAAACAGTGAATAAAGCTTCATGCAAGATGCGGAGATTAATTAAAAAGCTAAATTTTTCTAATTCCAATAAAATTCCACCTTCCAGTGATGCAAGTTTGACTCTGTAGTTATGAATATGTTCAGATGTCATCATGGTGCTACTATAACACAACTTCATTGCATTAGTCGATTGGAAATTTCTTAGCCAACAGCAAAGACTGCTTCTACAGGGATGGGATACACTTAAATAGAAAGGGTGCAAGGATATTTGCTGATACTATTGAGGCAGTGTTAGGTTGGTTGGAAAACTGCTAGCTTGGGGGGATTCACAGACTGAAAGGTTAAAAGTAGCTGCAGGCAGAGGTAAAGGTGATTCTTGCACTAATTCTATTAGAATAAGCAGTGGCCTGGAGCAAGGGGTGCTGGGGGTTTCAGAGACTGATGGCAGTCATCGTGAAACAGGTGGGTATATGGGATGTGTTAGGGAAACTAAGAATAAGAATAGGTGCATGTGTACCAATGCTAGAAGTATAGTAAATAATGAATTTGAAGTGTTAGTCAAGACATCAAAGGCGGATATTGTTGGGATATAAGAGACATGATGTTACACAGATATTAGGAATGCAGAATTGGAATTTGGGGAGTACAATGTGTACAGAAAGGATAGACAGGATAGGAAGGGAGGAGGTGTTATGCTGTTAATTAAGAAAAACATAAAATCAATAGAAGTGCATCCAGTTGATATAGATGAACAGTGCACTGTTGAGTCAGTTTGGTGTGACATAAGCACTGTGAAAGCAAAAATAAGAGTAGGAGTGTGTTATAGGCCTAATGACTCGAATGAGTACAATGAACAATTGTACAGAGAAATAGAGTGGGCTGATAAATCGGAATATCTTATAAGAAATATTTTTTATTTCTTATAAGGGATTTTAACTTCCCAGATATTGACTGGAACTTGTGGGTTAGTCAATCGCACACTAGTAAGACTTTTGTAGATTTATTGGATGATTGTTTTCTGCAGCAGCATGTTCGAGAGGCAACCAGAGAGGGTAATACTCTTGATCTGGTTATCAGCAGTGATCATTTGTGTATTAAGAATTTGCAGATAAAGGAACCACTAGATGGCAGTGATCACAGTGTACTGATGTGGGATTTACTTAAAGATATAATTACCATCAGGGGTAAAGGAAAAGGTTTTTGCTTCCATAAAGGTGAGTACAGTGGTCTCATACAGTTTTTAAATTCTGTACAGTGGGATCAACTGATGATGTTACCAACAGCAAATTCTAAGTGGGAAGCATTCAAGGAATTAATCATGGAAGCTACTAAAAGTTTCATACCTATTAATAAATATTGTTCAAGGTTTAGGCCTAAATGGTTATCAAATGAACTGATGAGACTTGTGACAGAGAAGAAAAATGAATGGGATGCATATAAATTATCAGGCGACACAGAAGCCTGTGGCAGATATAAGCTAGTCTGTTGGTTAGGCAGGCGAAGGCAGATTATGAGAAATCGTTGGTAATGGATGCTAAGAAAAACAGCAAGGATTTCTTTACTTATATAAAGTCTAAAAGGAAGGGGATGAATCTGATTGGTCCACTTGATATTGATGGTTCAACTGTTGATGATCCTGCTCAGATAGCAAACAAACGATGAGTATTTTGCATCTACATTCACACATGAGGAGTTATTAAGGTTTGAAAATGCCAATAATTTATCAAATTGTAGTAGGGTGCTTAATGATTTTATAATAACTGAGAGCAAAGTGGAGGAGAAATTGTTGAAGTTAAACATAAGAAAGACACCTGGGATGGATGGGAGCTATCCAGTTATATTAAAGGAAGCAGCAAAGGAAGTAAGCAAACCCTTAGCCATAATTATGACAGCATCCTTGGACTCAAGGGAGATACCCACAAACTGGAGATGTGCAAATGTATCCCCAATTCACAAAGGGGATCAAAGGGGGACACGAGTAATTACAGACCAGTTAGTTTAACTTCTGTTCCGGGTAAAATAACGGAGTCACTGGTTAAAGATGCATTGCAGGGTCATCTAGATAAGACTGCAGCAATAATTCAGACACAACATGGGTTTGTTAAGGGAAAGTCTTGTCTGACACATTTGATTGGTTATTATGATGTGGTTACAAAGGAACTGGATGCAAAAAATAATTTTGATATCATATGCTTGAATTTCAGGAAAGCTTTTGACACTGTTGTGCAATGGAAGACTACTGTACAAATTGGAGCAGAATGGTATTAATGGTAAATTGCTACAATGGATAAAAGGATGGTCGAGTGGAAGAAGACAGAGGGTGATAATCAATGGGTGCTGCTCTTGGTGGACTAATGTTATTAGTGGAGTCCCACAGGGTTCGGTGTTGGGTCCACTGTTGTTTTGTATATTTATCGATGATATTGATGAAGGTATATCAGGCTTAGTGTTGAAGTTTGCAGATGATACAAATATTGGCAGGGTTGTTAATGACAGTAATGGCAATGTACTACTGCTACAGGATCTAGAAAATTTGGGCAGCTGGTCTGAGAAGTGGCAACTGAAGTTTAACTTTGACAAATGCAAAGTACTGCATATGGGTAGAAGTAACCCCAGAGAAACGTACCAACTGTGTGGTACTACACTTAAGGTGGTAGAAAATGAAAAAGACCTGGGAGTAATTGTGCAGTCAGGTATGAAGTTTTCTGAGCAATGCAGACAGGCTGCCAGGGTAGGTCATGGGGTTTTGTCAATGATATATCGGAATTTTGCTAGCAGGGAAAGGGAGGTGATTGTTCCTCTGTATAAGGCAATGGTCAGGCCACGCCTTGAGTACTGCATACAGGTGTGGAGGCCTCATTTTAGGAAGGATGTAGATTTGCTTGAGTGTGTATAGAAAAGGGCAACAAGATTGGTGAGGGGAATGAAGGGATCCTCTTACCAAAAGAGGCTTAAGTTCTGCAAATTGCAGTGGCTGGAGACTAGGCACCTGCACAGTGATCTGTTTGAGGTGTATAAGACCTTGAATGGGTTGAGCACGCTGAAGTCTGATGGGATTCTTCCACTTGTTCAGATTATAAACCTATGGGGGCATAAATGCAAACTGAGGAAAGACAGATGTAGAATAGATGAGCAGAAATTTGCTTTTAGCCATCGGGTGGTTAATTGTTGGAACAAACCTCCATCTGTCGTTGTGGAAGTTGATAGATTAAATAAATTTAAGGAGGAACTGGACAAACATTTAGAGGGAATGGTTGTGTGAATTTTTTTTTTTTTTTTGACTTATGCTGCATAAGCTCATACACTTGCTTTCTTGCATCACCACATACTACTACTACTTCAGTTGTTTCAGGAATTTTTAACAGTGGCTCTTTCAGGATAGCTTGTACATCATGTAATATTCTTTCAATTTTCGATGATTTGTGAAACAAGTTGTAGATATCTTTTATAACGTGTAACACACATTTGATGGTTGGATATTTATTTTTTGCACTAGTTAATGCCAATGAAAGTATGTATGCTCAGGAATGAATGTACGGTATTTCTCTGTGCCATTTCAGAGATTGTCCTCCTAACTCCATTACTATTCCCAGAAAAATTTGCAGCACCATCAGAGGCACAGGCTACTAAATATTTTTTGTCAATGTCTCTCTGTTTAATTTCTCTCGTGATAGTTTGAGTTATCATTTCCACATCTGTACTGTCAAGTTTGACCAAACAGAAACATTTCCCTGATATTATTTTCGTCATACACAAAATGTATTAAGATAGTAATTTCAGTTATATTATTGATATTGTTTGATTCGTTGGCCATTATCGAGTACTTTGGCAATACATAAAAGAAATTCAGATCCAGTTGCTTTACTGATATGTGTTGAGCGGCTGCTTTGCTCTTCTAAAGTAGAGCAAAGTTAATAATTCTGTTTAAGTATTATTCGTTTCATTAACGGTAGGTTCATGTTTTGTTGTGTGACGTATTTCTTCTTTAGCCAAAAAATATAAACCCTCAATTAAAGCACACAGAGATTTTCAGTTATCACATTTCTGTTTTTTGCTTTCATTAATTAGCACAGAATGAATTAGTTTATGCAATCCTTTCGAATGAATTTTCTCCATGGAAAGACTGTACGCATGCTTTACAGCAGTGTTTCCCAACCTTTTTTTTACCATGCCCCACCTAAGTCTTTCTAAAATTCTGATGCCCCCCCCCCCATGTAATGTTGGGAAACACCGATATATATATTTTTTATATTCAAAAATTGGATTATTCCCTAAATGAAGCCTAATTACAACTTGTTCAGGACACAAGACTTAGGTTTTAGGAAAAAATCATTAGGAAATTATTAAGAAAAAAATAGTAAATTTTCAAAACATATAATAGACAACTAAAATTCAAGTACAAAATAATTTATATGAAAGATTTTTCTATAATATTTTAATTTTTAGTAATTATTATTTAATTGTTTAATAATTTCAACATTCCATGTGAAGCCACTTCTAGATGAGTGCACTAAATTTAGTGTTTATTTGTTGTTTGTTATTTGGTTTTTAGGAGCATTAGCAACTAAGGCCATATTGTTCCGGGATATGCGGGGGTCATTCCCTGACATTTCCGCATTCTCCGCGTTTGGTGGTGACGGGCTCGAACCCCGGTATAATCAAGAAGCGTGTGCTATGCACTATTGCTCCTTTCCACCTGGCTATGGAGGCGCCCCTAAATTTAGTGAGACCCTTGTGCTTGATGCAGAGAGATTTTATATTGGGCTCCAATTTAGTCAGCTTCAGTCTCAAATCTCCCAGTTTTGTGATATCCAGTCGATTTCTTTTCTTTAGTAACAAATCATTTATGGCACTAAATCCACATTCAGCTAAATATGAAGATGGAAACGGTAAAAATAGCTCTCTTGCAAAGTTGGTTGAATTTGGGTATTTAATTTGTTTCATCACAAAGCCATGCCATTGCTCCTTTTATATTGAATAAAGTTTTAACTGACTCATCATTTTGCATTTCTGACAGTTCTTCTTGGTACTGCATTGATACATCAGACAAGTCTATTCTTCTTCTTCTTCTTTGGTCCTTAGCTGGCAGCTGGGGGAGGCGGTTGGCCACGCAACCAGTATGCTGCTGTAGGTGCCGCAGGGTTTCGGACTTGCTCTGTGATGTTCTTCCATACCTTACGATCCATGGCTTCAGTCCTGGCCTGGTTAAGGTCGAGACATCGGCTCTTCAAGTCATCTTCCACTTGCTTGGCCCACGTTTTCCTAGGCGCGGTCCGTTGGATGCTCCATTGGGTGGGTCGTTGTCTCCAAAGGAGTGTGGATGGTATTCTGTTCGTGCCCATTCTACATACGTGGCCAAACCATCTGAGCCTTCGCTTCTGGATTTGGTCGGCAATGGTTGGTTGCTGTTGGCATCTGGCGCGGATGGTATCATTAGTGATGCGGTCGCGAAGAGAGATGCCCAAGATCTGCCGCAGGCATCGCATTTGGAATACCTCAAGTTTGTTCAAATCTAACTTGAGACAAATCCATGTTTCCGATCCGTAAAGAAGAATGGGCAGGATCAAAGTCCAGAAGAGTCGGATTTTAGTCTTTGTGGAAATGTTGGTCCTCTTCCACAGACACCATTTGAGCGAGGCGAATGCAGTGGCCGCCTGTCCAATTCTGCTGTGGATTTCCATGGTGGATGCAACTTTCTTCTCCTGGACCAGCGACCCAAGGTATTTAAAGTCCTGCACTTGCTCGATCTGGACGCCTTCGAGATAGATGGTGGCTTGTGACCCATCTGTTGTCAGGGCCTTTGTCTTACCAGCATTGATCTTCAAACCGTATGGCCGGGCAATGTCGTAGAGGATGTCCGTGGCTTCAGCGTCGTTACCGGCAAGGATAGCACTATCATCAGCAAACATCAGGTCAGTCACATAGTGATCCTTGTCATATTGTATGCCCTGTCTGTTTCTGAATGCTTGCCTCATAATGGCGTCAACCACGATGTTGAAAAGCAACGGGGAGGCTACATCCCCTTGGCGGACTCCAGTTTGGATGGTAAATTCCTCAGATAAATCGTTCTGGATGCGCACCTGGCTGGTTAAACCGTTGTATGCAGTTTGGAGGAGTGTGATGACTTTTCGAGGTACATGTTCAACCTCTAGTAGTTTCCATAAGGCAGGCTGGTGGACACAGTCGAAAGCAGACTTAAAGTCAATGAAAACAATGACGGTTCGCTGTCCACACCGGATCCTCTCCTCCATCAGCTGACGAATGGCAAAGATTTGATCACAGCATCCTCGCCCGGGTCTAAATCCTGCCTGTTCTTCTCGACTGGTTTGCTCGCGATGTTTTTGCAGTCTTGACTAGATGATCTTCATAAAGACCTTTCCGATGATGGAAAGGAGGCTGATGCCACGGTAGTTCTTGCAGTCCCGGTTATCACCTTTCTTGTGGATCGGTACGATAATGGCTTTCCTCCATGTTAACGGAATTTGTTCAGTGCACCAGATGGTTTTGAGGAGTGAGTGTAGTCGGCGAAGCAGTACATCTCCCCCGGCTTTGATCGCTTCTGTGGTGACTTGGTCCACTCCTGGTGCCCTGCCATTCTTCAGGGATTGTATGGCTGCTTTCACTTCTTGTACTGTAGGCTCAACATCGACCATGGAGACCTCAGGAGGGGTCGATCGAGAGTGCTGTTGCTGGCGGTCCCTGAGGTGGGTCGTGATTATACAAAGCTTTGAAGATTCACTCCACCGTTGCAGGCGTTCGGATGATGATCGCACGAAGGTCCCATCAGCATTCTTGATGTTGTCACTAGTCAATTTGGTCTTTCCACTCAGACATCTGAGGGTGCGGTAGAGAGTGCGGTACTCGTTTTTGGATGCCGCCACTTCAAGATCGTCTGCCACTTGGTTCCAGTATGCTTCTCTTTCTGCTGTCATTCTTTGTCGGACTTCTCGGTTTAGCTGCCGGTACCGTTCAAAGTCGACCAACTTTGCCTGTTTCCGTTTGTCCACGAGGTCGAGGCACTCGTGGACGAGGACGAGTGCCTCGTCCACAAATCTATTAACATTGGTTGCATCATCCAGGTTGGAAAATCAATTTGTTTTAAATCAGAAAACTTTCTTTTAAATCAGTGGACAGAATTTTCAGATGATTGACAATAACAAGTACAGCAGTATCAGTAACAAAAATTTTGTAACAAAATTTTTGTTACAAATATATTTTTGACATAATTCAATGAATGTAATTAAACCAAATATCTTCGCTTTTGCATTGACGAGAGTTTTATTTGTTCCTTGAAGTTGTTTATTTAATATATTTAGTTTTTCAAAGATATCGGCTAAATAACTCACAAATTCTTTACCATCGACCATTAACAGATGCTTCATTTCAGGTTTGTCACTTAAAAAGTCACTAATAGTATCAAATAGTTCCATAAATCTTTTCAAGCAGTTCCCTTTCAGTGTGAAGTAAAAGTCTCACATGGTCTGCATTTTGTTCTTCACAAAAAAGCTTGAAGAGACGCTCACATTTGGCATTAGCTTTAATAGCATTGACACACTTTATAACTGATTTAATACTTCATTAAGAACAGGCGAAATATTTTTAGCTACCAAGTTTTCCCTATGAATAACACAATGCACATGAAGCATTTCTGGATTCTCATCTCATCAATTTTAAGCAGCCATTTTTCTTGCCCATCATATTAGGAGCACCATCTGCAGCACAAGATGTTATATTTTTCATTGGTATATTATTGTCATCCAAGTAATTTTTTAGCTTATTATATATACCTTTGGAGGTAGTGGTGCTCTCTAATGATTTACAGAATAACATTTCTTCAGCAAAATTACCTTTATCAATATATCTTACATAAGTTATCAGTACGGCTTCACTGTCTCTCAAAGTTGATTCATCCATTTGCACTGAGAATTTTCTTGTTTTCAGCTTTCCAACAAGTTGTATTTCAATATCTTCACTCATTTCATCTATTCTTCTGCTAACAGTATTGTTATTGAGTGGCATAGCTTTCACGTCTTTGTCATCTTTTTCCAGAACTGTTTAAGAAATGCTGATATTGATGGTTTGATTAAATTCTCTCCTATAGTATGATTTTTCCCAGATTTAGCAATGAGTAAAGAAATTTCATAACTAGCTTCAAGAGTACGATTGATAGTTGCAGTATGAGCAATAAACAGAGACTTTCATGTTGCTCTTTTTTCATAATTCTTCTTTAAAGTTTGAAAGTAATTTAAATCTGAGGCATTATGTTTCGCCTTGAAATGCGCCTCAAGACGACCTCGCTTCATTGATTCGTTGGTCAAGCATTGTTGGCATAAAAGACAAAAAGGTGACCTTTGATCGTGGATAGCGGGTATGAAACCAAATTTTAAGTATTCCTCTGAATACTGACGAACTTTTTTTTTTACTTGCACTACTCATTTTACTGTGCAACTGAAAGAAATAAATATAAGATAAATCAAAAACTAAAAATAAACTATGCATTAAAGTTAATTTAATTTTATTTTAATATATCAAAATTAATTATTAGTATGCTTTTTGAATGAATAAATCACATAAATTACTGAATTCGGGCTATTAAATCTGTGGTCTCTGTGAACAAGCAGATAAGTCTAATTTATCAAAAATGAGATAAGTGCACTATAATAAAGTATTTATTATTTACTATTATGTGACATGCAGATATCTTCGTTACTGTAGTTTTAGCGTGAGTAATAAATATTTGTATATTCGAATATATGCATGTTTATATGAGAGTGTGAAGTTTATTTTTCCTCTCCTGCAAATTCGAGTTTTTGGACTTATTTGCTTATTTACTGAGACCACAGAAATATATATATACGACAAATACATACCATTGTGTATCGCGGTTCTTCATTAATAATAATTCTGTGCGCAGAGAAAGTAATTTTTTATTTTAATCTGAGATCGCCAAACCTATCCAAATGTACAGTCAGATGCCCAAGCGAGCATCTGTATGAAAGGAATTACCTATTTCATATAACATGCGGAGTTTGCGGTAGGCTACAGTAGACAACCACTTTGCTTGAGCATTGCACATGCCATAAGCAATCGTCCAATACAGTACGTACTATTCCTTCACTAGGCATAGTAAGCAATACTCTCCGAGCAAACTGTAGTTGATATTACTCCAAACTTTCAAGTGCGGCTCTATAGAAAGTACAACATTTAACGAATGCTTATTTCAAATTGAGATACCAACAATTCTTCTTTTGTATAAGTTAAATCATAGTAGGCGGTTGTTTTAAACTCTAGACAAGCAATTTTTGAATTGCCCCCCTGAACAATCAAATTTCCCCCATGTGGGGCGTGGGACCCACGTTGGGAAACACCGCTTTACAGAATTATTATGTTTTTTAAGCTTACCAGTTTTTCCACTTGCCTTCTGGAAATTATTGAAAGACACCGTAATAAATATACCGCTGGTTTTTTGGAGCATGTTCAAATCATTTCTTAGAAAAACCTTGCAAAACTTACAAAAGGCTCCACTGCAAGATTTGTTATAATTTATATATTTTTTTCATGTTATCTAGTTGCCTACCTCTTTCTGCAACAATTTCCACTTCATCAGTGTCTGGATTAGTGCCTGTGTTACTAATTTTTGTTTTCTGTCGCCTGTGCCGTGTTTCTTCATTCTTTTCTTTTTCCTTGATAGTTATCATAGGTTTATTTTCTGCTTCTACTTCAGAACTAAGTTTTCACTTTTTAGAAAAAAATGAAAGTAGAGTCTTTTGTACTGGTTTTTCGGCCATGATTGAGGGATAATTCTAAGTGATACAAAATGAACAGCATTAAAAATATTTAAACTTCATACCTAAAAAAAAACTACAGAACACAGTGCACAACACAAAAAGTCAACTCCACCTCTGTGTTTTCTAACTTACACGAAGTTGACGTTCGCACTGATGAGCTACAGTCTAGCCTGCTTTACGATTGGGTCACGATCAAATCACTTTACGATGGACGCTCCATAACAAAATACAGTTCACTCAAAATAGCAGTTGAAGGCTATGTGATATGCAGTAAGTGCCAGTTATTGTGATCATATTTGCAAATTGAATTTTGATTCTATTAAATAATGATTGCAATTAGTGAAAATAGGATTAATATCCGCAGGCTATAAAAATAAAGATATAAAACACAAATTTACACTTTATTACCTTACCAGTTAACAACATTATATGATATAAAAAAATAGGAAATATTATTTCCTGTTTTTCCACAGGTTAGCAAAATAAAAATTAATTTACGCTTATGTACATAGCTTAATTAATATACATACAAACTAAACATTACAGTTTGTAATCTGATATTTCTCTTTGCTGGCTTTTTTTTGGGGAGGGGGATTGTAAAATTTAAAACAGTAAAAAAAATATAAGCATCAATCATTAACAAAGAACAAGGAACACACAAATTGCAACACGATATTGACAAGTGAGACAGAGTAAAAAGTTCACAAAGAAGAATGAAGGAATGAAGAAGAGAAGATTCTGAAAATTTATTCATGTTTTTTATATGATTGAAGATTTTATGGAAGGGAAACACATTTCACCACAATAACATAAAAACCCACAAAATTCCAGCTGTACGTATATCGCAAATGCAATAAGACTGATTTTATTACTCATTTATAATAACTAACAAAAAGCCTAATAAACTAGAAACTGCAAATTAATGATAATCGTGATTCCAGAAATGTGCTTCAGAAAAATATCACGAAGGCGTACAAAATTGATTCTTATAACATAGGAGTAACACCTGAAAATAGACAGTGAAAGTGTAGTGTATTTTAATGATTTGAATTGGTGTTTTGCACTCATAATTGCTTTTTCACTTTATGAAATGCCGACTGAAACTTCACTACCCACCAAATCCTAACTTCACTGAAAGAGTATTCTATCCCAACTGCACTGTCTGCACAACTTTGAGTGATATAATTTGTAAAAGGGACAAAGATAAAAGAATCAAAGTTGGATATCCCTGTGGTCGACTGGATTTTTCTTGTTTCACTTCCTGCACATTTTCTTTGTTTCAGCTTTCCGTATGTGTATATAGCTTTCTTTGTCCTTCAAAGAGCATTCATCAAGATAATCTGGTAATAGATAATCCCATCACAACCTACATATAGTAAAGATACATATATAATAAAAATGTTATAGAATGTATTGTTTATATGTTGCTTCCAAGTTGTTGTCTTGTTTGGGGGATACAAAGTCAAACAAAGAATTAGCCACAAGTAGACTCTTGCCGTGAAAAAAAAAACAAAATGAAGGGAACCTGAAAACCAAAAGCGGAACTGCCAAAGAATGAAATAGTGGCTGTAGTAGACTCCTCTCTCTCTCTCTCTCTCTCTCTGCCCAGATATTGTTTATCCCCCCCCCACCAAAAGCCACAGGACACTAATTACACTAGCAATCATCACTGAGGAATCAATTCAGGCGAACCTGTTTACGGCCTGAGATCCAGCCGTTTATCTTGTTTACAATATACAGTAAACCCCCACTATTCACGGTATCTGTATTCACGGTTTCGCATATTCGCGGTTACTGATTTAATATAAAATGAAACCTAAAAAATGTGAATTTTAAAGCGCCGTGAACATTTTCTGCCATAAAAAACATGGGCGTGGCTAAAATTATCTTTCCCAGTCAAAACAGCACTTAGTGGGTGGGGGGCAGAGGGGTGGCAAAATCGCGAGCGAAGTCTGTTTTGCAGTGTAAAACAGACTTTTTCGAGTGTGTTAATGGAAGAAAGTGACTTTATTGTGGACAAGTTCTTTCTAACCCGTACAAAAATATGGCTACGAATAACAAGGGAAATGTGAAAAGACCAAAGAAGGTGATGACATTAGAGAATAAAATTGAGTTATTAGATAAAATTTCTAATGGTGAAAGTGTCTTCTCGATGGCAAAACATTATAAAATCAATGAGTCAACGATACAATCAATCAAGAAATCAGAAGAAAAAATCCGCCGTAGTGTCCGTGAAAACGCGCTAATTGCTTCAAAAATTTGCTGTGTAACTCGTGATGTTAAATTAGAAAAAATGGAAAAGGCTTTAAATCTGTGGATAGAAGACTGAACTCAAAATAAAATTCCGTTAAGTTCACTCATCATTCGTGATAAAGCAAAACTCCTTTATCAGTACTTTAGCGAAACTGGTGATAGCACTTGTGGGATAAGTTTTTTTTTGCTAGCAAAGGTGCTCGTTTGAAAGATTTGTTTGAAATTTTTAATAAATATTACATTTAATATTAAATTGTTTCTTATTTTCATTTCGATGCCATATGCTTGCATTTCACTATGTACATAGTCATATTATGAAGATACATATAATACATACATAGACAAAATTTTAGACTAGTTTTTCTTATATATTTCATACTTTGGAACGGAACCTCTTTATTACTATGGGAGCCATAACTCAGTATTCAGGTTTTCGGTATTCATGGCATTTCTCAGGAACGTAACCCCCGCAAATAGTGGGGGTTTACTGTACAAACAAAGAATTAGTCGCAAGTAGACCGTTTGTGTGAAACACTATCAAGAGATGGTTTGTGTGAAAATAGAGGAAACCTGAAAACTATAAAACGAAAATGTCGACACTGAAAATAATGGCTTTTCATTGCTTTAGTTGATGTGTTTTTTGTATTGTTTATTTGACATAAATTTATTGAATTCGTATTTTATAATTTCAACACTATGTAAACCGATAAAATGGCCTAAAGAATGCAGTAAGAAGAAAATTTCGATTAAAATTAAACAAAAAATGTGACGAAAATTTCAGTTTCCAAAGTCTTAGAACAAATATTAAAATATTGTTTTTTGCCGGGGGGGGGGGATTTATTCCACTTGGGGGTGAAATTCACCCCTGGTCACCCTTCCTGGATTCAACACTGGCTGTAACCAGACTGCATGGTTGGACGAAAACAAGCCAGCAGCAATGGTATCATGGTCTGGGGGCATTTTTATGGAACATCATTGGGTCTTTTCATTCCCATTGAACAGACCCTCACCATCAAATCGTCTCTTGGCATTGTTTTGGACCTATATTTTGCCCTACATGGTAACTTTATATCCAGATAGTACTGTGCTCTTTCAACAAGACAATGCCCCATGTCACAAAGCCTGCATTGTACAGGAATGGTTTGAGGTTCGTGTTCAAGAATTTTGTGTGCTTACCCTGGCCTCCAAATTTATCTGATGACAGTCCCATCGAAAATTGTTGTATGTGGTAGAATGCATCATATTAGTTTAACATTTGTTTCAATTTTATATATATGCATATATACAGCACAAAATGTGCTGTATATAATCAGTGTAATGTGCTTCTTCATACTCCAGTTTCAGATATACCATTGGTATAATGATGTCTCCCAAAACAAATTATGGAAAAAATAAGTAGTGTTCAAAGAACTAGCAATTTCATAATTAAAACTGGAAAAGTGAATACTGTATATACTCATACCTACTGTACATCCTACTGCTGTATTTTCAAGAGGTGAAATTAGCAAAACATTGGCTGTATATTCGCTTTTATGTATTCAGTTGTAGAGTACTTTTTGTAAACAGCAGGTCTTGTCAGAGACTAATTACTGTAAACACCCAGTTTTTTCCCCCTCAGCTGGAATGCAGTGAAAGAGTATATCAGCGGAATGCTAATTGCAAACAGCTTCCTCTGGAGGAGAATATAGCTGCCATTTATCAAATGCATTACATTAGTAACAAAGTAAATTTTAGCATTAGTATTAGTAGTGGCAAATGATGCAAGAAAGCAAATTTATACAACTTCTGCAAAAAAAAAAAAAAAAAAATTTAAAATACAGTTAAAAAGACAAGTGTCAATCAATAACAAAGCACATGGCATACACAAATTGCAACACGACATGCGCAATTGAGATACAGGGTAAAAATTTTACAAAGTTGTAGATATAGGAATGAAAAGCAGATTCTGAAAATGCTTTTATGTTTTTTATATGATTAAAGAATTCAGTGAAGGGGAAACACATTTCACCATAATAACGTAAAAGCACACAGAATTCCAGTTATGAGTATTATCGCAAATGTTATTTTTATTGTTTTATGGTTGCTTTAGAAATGTGCTTTAGAAAAATATCACAGAGGCATTTTCAAAATTGATTCTTATAACTGAAGATGTGATTCTAATAAACAATGAAAAGTAGTGCATTTGATTTATTTGAATCAGTTTGATTCATTTGAATCTTTGAAATTTGATTCTATAAAGTGGCTGATTCTAATAACCAATGATCGCTATAAACAGCACTTACTGTATATATAGATATACATAATAAATGTAAATAATAATAATACTCATATATAAATTACTGCAGGAGAAGAAGAGGGTTGTGCCTCAAAACCAAAATTCTCAGGAATTCAGATACAGAAGCTAATGAAACAGCATAAAATCAAGCATAAATAGATGTGGAAGATGGTTTTACATCAAAAATAAGAAGTGTGGCAAGTTTCTTGCAATTTTTTTACAAACCTTTTATGTTTTTTGGTGTGGGGGGGGATTTTTCAAAAATTATGATTTGATTTTTGGCAGTAATTTCATGCTTATATACAGGGGAGTGCTCAAAAAAATTGCATCACTTGCTAAATTCACCAAATTTCTGTGAAATGTGGAAAGATATCATATATGTTTTGCAATAGAATTACCATATTGCATCGTCCATCACTCGCAAGCACTCTCTTAGATATATCACGTGCCATAAATGAGTGCATTATGCCACAAGGCCAATATTCTGTGCTATTGCAATGGATAATTTTTTACAATTAACACATTGTAGGAAAACTGTTGCTGCTGCACTGAATGCAGAGGGACATTCTGTGCATGAAATAGCTAAAATGATTCACTGTAATCAATCAACAATGGCATATTTATTGTGAAAATTATCAGAAACTGTTAGTCTAAACAGCTAGAAAGGAATTTGGCACCCACGATTGTTTTCTGCAGCATAGGACAGATTTATGGTTCGTCTGTGTGTCTGAAACAGAAGATGCTCATCTGCAAATCTCAAAATGTTATGGGAGGATACAGGAGTAAAGGTAATGCTGCTGCAGATCCTTTTTCTCATCAGAATTAGAAGTGCTTCACCCAAGAAAAATGTAACTTTTGATGGAAAAAAATGAAAGCCCAACTAGCATGTTATTTTGCCCATCTAAAGTGAGCAAAATAACATGGTGGTTGGTTTGAGAATCAGTGGAAATGTGTAATTTTTGCTGATAAATCAAAATTCAACTTTCATGATTCTGATGGCATCAGCAGACTATTAGATGAAAAAGAGAATTTCAACCTGACTGTATCATCTCCATAGTGAAACATTCTTCAAATCAAATGATATGGGCTGTGTTTTACATAGAGTTGTTACTCATCTTCAATTTATGAAGGATACATTAAATTCTGAGATGTACAAGGAAATTCTTGAGACAAAATTACTTCCCACAATTAGAGATCACTATGTGGATGTAGTCAATTGCATTTTTCAGGGCAACTCTGATCCATGTGGTAGTAGACTTTTTGAGCTCCTTCAAATGGATGTCCTTTTTTTTTTTGAAATTTTTACCATATTCTTAATTAATTAACATATTAAATTGTGTTTTACAAATAGATTAAATAGGCCCAGTAACGTTCATTAGCTTATTTTTTAAATTTAGCTAGTGATTTTGTGAGTTGTGACCCGCTACTTGTACCGATATTGTATTGGTATTTTGGCACGAATATTGTAGTACATAACCAGCAGTTCAGAAGAATAGTAAGTTTTAATTGTGATTAATAAGTAGTTTGAAGGTTATAGTCGCTTGTTGGGCGTTATCTTTTCTATTTAGCTAAGGATATAACTAATTTAACATTGTGATAGTTACAGTATAGCATAACTTGTAGAGTAGGTATACCATAAAACTAGATAGTGTAATGCGTATCACTGCATTAACTTCGTGTATTATTGTCAATTAAATTTATTAACCTTATTAATTTTCATTGTTAATTAATTAAATTGTATTTAAATGGAAATCATGACCCAGACTAGAGCAGCAAAGCAACAGGCACAAAGTAACAAATCCACAGCAATTTTTTTGCTGTGGATTTGTAAAATTTCATCAAATACAATGTTATACCAAAATTTCTTGTGGCTTTCTAGGGTTGATTATGCATTTGGAAACTAGCTATGTTTATCATCTTTAAAATATTATACCAAACAACGATACAGCAAATAAAACAGAAATCTTTCATTTGGTTTGCTAATGTTTCCGCTTCATGGTGGGGGGGGAAACTTATGGTGCACATGTGTTCTGTTATGACATTATGTTTGTGCGCTCCTGCTTTTATTGGCTATATTTATGGATCTAGGCCACCCCTTACTTAAGAAATGTCACCTCGCTTTTACGAAGTATTGAATTTAGTGATGTAAGTTTGGTAATGGGGTTGTTAAGAAATAAGCAGAAAAAGATTTACAGACTTCTAAATTTTTTTATATGAGATTTCTTCATAGACTTCCAATGGTAAGGATGAAAGCACATGGGATAAGTAAGACTAATGTGGCTGACTTCCTGTAGTTTAACATATTTAACCCCAGGGGCTCACATCTGGTGAGTATGGGATTGGCACACCCAAGGTCCTGAGCTGGATATCATAATTCTTCTCTTTCTTGGTGATTTCCTTCTACTTCTGACTCTTGTTTTCCCTCTCTCTCTCTCTCTCTCTCTCTCTCTCTCTCTCTCTCTCTCTCTCTCTCTCTCTCTTAGAGCAACTCAGAAATTTTTTTTGGCTGGTGCAGCATAAGCCTCAAGCTTCCTTGCACCATATGGCTAATAATAATAATAAATAATAGAGTTACATAGGAAAAGCATTGACAGCCATTGCACTTTAGCATTAGCAGAGGCATAGGATGCAAGAAAGCAAGCTTATGCAACATCAGCCAAAAAAAAAAAACCTTTCATTTCACCCCTCCATTATTTGTTCTAAATGTCTGTCCAGCTCAGCCTTAAATTTATTTAGGCTATCACCTTCCACAATAAAAGATAGAAGTCTGTTCCACCAATCAACTACCTGCTGGCTAAAGGCAAATTTCTGCTAATCTATTCTACAATTGTCTTCCCTAAATTTGAAACTGTGCCCTCTCAGGTTCTTAATCTGAGCAAGAGCAAGGATCCCATCAGCATTCGTCTTGCTCAACCCATTCAAGGCCATATACACCTCAATCAAATTAATTCACAGGTGCCTAATCTCCAGGTGCTCAATTTGCAGAACTTAAGCCTTTCTTGGTAAAATCACCTCTTTGTTCCCCTCACCAATCTTGTTGCCCTTCTTTGTACTCATTTTAGCAACTCTGCATCCTTCCTAAAATGAACCCTCCCAACCTCTACACAGTATTCTAGGTATGGCCTGACCATTGCCTTGTGTAATGGGTTAATCACCTCCCTGTCCCTGCTAGCAAAATTCCTATATATCATTGACAAGACTCCATTACCTGCCATGGCAGCCCGTCTGCACTGTCAGCGAACTTCATATTTGATTGCACAATTACCCCTAGGTCTTTTTCACTTCTCAGCCCATTTGCCTAACTTATGTAGGTCCTATTGGAGTAGCATACTGTCTTTACTGTTGTTAACAACCCTGCTAACCTTTGTATCATCTGCAAACTTGGACATTAAACCTGATATATATACCTTCATCAATATCATTGATAAATATACAAAACAACAATGGGTCGAACACCAAACCCTCGGCTGAACTCCACTAATAACATTTGTCCCCAAAGGGCAGTGTCCATTGATTACCACTCTGTCGTCTCCCACTCAGCCATCCCTTTATTCATTGTAGCAACTTACCCTTAATGCCATACTTCTCCAATTTGTACAGCAGTCTTCCATGTGCAACAGTATCAAAAGCTTTCCTGAAATCCAAGTATATGATATCAAAATTATTTTTGGAATTCAGTTCCTTTGTGACCATAGTATCCAATCAAATTGGTCAGACAAGACCTCCCTTTAACAAACCCATGCTGTGTCATAAGTATTACTGCAGTCTTGTCTACATGATCCTGCAATGCTTCTTTTACCAGTGGTTCCATTATTTTCCCCAGAACACAAGTTAAACTAACAGGTCTATAGTTACTTGTGTCACTTTTTGTGAACCCCCATTGTGAATTGGTGATACGTTTGCACACCTACGGTTCATAGGGACCTCTCCTGAGTCCCAGGAAGCGTTCATAATTATGGCTAAGGGTTTGCTTACTTCCTTTTCCAGCACCCTTTAATATAATTGGATAAGATCCCTTCTACTCCAGGTGCCTTCCTTATATTTAACTTCAACAATTTCTCCTCCACTCAGTTATCACAAAATCACTTAGCTCCCTTTAGAGTTTGATAAACTTCTGGCATTTCCCTCATTGAATAACTTCTCATATGTTAATGTAGATGCAAAATACACATTCAGTTTATCAGCTACCTGAGCTTGATCATCAATAGTCAAGATGATCCTGCAATGCATCTCTGCAACGAAGAAACTAACCATCACAGAGCATTCAAAGACCTGGTGGAATCCAAAAGTCTGAAAGCTTCCACACTAAACAGAATTTGCACAAAAAGCAGAAAAACTCCGTCTCACCCATGGACAGAATTGCCTTCTCCTGAGCTAGGGCACTTTTTATTAGGAACAAGAGGGAGGTGATAAAACTTCACCTAAAGGCTACTATAAATAAGGTGAAGCCCTTCCATAGAAACCAATCAGAGGACGCCTTTGACTCACTCAATCTGAGCAGTTGACTCAGCCACATAACTAGGTTCATCACTCAACCAGAATCCACTACACCAATGGAATTCCCAACCAATCTGATTTCAACAGACCCCTTAAATTCAGTTCACCTCACCAAATACCAGTTGATCGATGCAATGAATAGCTTAACATCCAGCCGCATCCGATGCCGACAGAATTCCTCAGTTTATGCTGAAATGTCTCAGTACATTTGTTGTTAAGCCTGTCCTCTCATTTAACAAGATCCTTAATCAAAAATTCTTCCCTCCTATGTGGCATGTCTATCTAGTAAGACTGCTGCCGAAAATACGCTCTGCTTCTCAGCCAAGTCACTTCCGTCCAATTTCTTCTGCATCAAGCCTATTAAAGCTCTTTGAGAAATCTCTTCCGAGAATGTTAACCACAGAAATTGTGCTACGCAGTCAAGATCTACTGCTACAAATCTAGTCACCACCACTACCAAGATCCTTGAGGCAGTTGAGCACCATTAAAATATCACCATTACGTATTTCGTTGTCCAGGCAGCATTTGATTCCATATCCATTCATGCATTAGCAAGGCTACTACATGAGTATTACTTCATTGGTAGAGACGTGCTCTGGTTTATTCAGACAATGCTTGAGAACAGGACCATTATTGTTTGCGATGGCAATTTGCATTACACCAGGACTATTACAGCTGGAGTCCCACAAGGCAGGGTCCTGTCCGGAATCTTGTTCTCATGCTGTTTGTGATGGGCCGAACTGATATCATCACCTTTGCTGATGGTACAGCCCTGGACACACTGCTGAATACATTAATGCCTTAATCCTTCAGAAAATTCGGAACCTTGAGGCCTTCCTCTCCTGTTTCAGCTTCACATCAATCCTGAGAAGTCAAAACAGTTGACTTTCTCTCACAAACGGAACCCAACAATAGTGCAGCCCATTAGCCCATTTTAAGAGGATCCGCAATTTCTGCCATCCAACAGCATACAGATCTGGGCATTATTTTTGATCAAAAGCTCTCCTTTCTACTGCACGTAGACCACTTGAAAATAAAGTTCTGTCGACTCCAGCGGATGATTAAACAACAACTTATACACGCCCATGACCAGGCTGTTGGGTGCAGATATATTAAGATGTGTTTATCCGGTCATACTCTAAGCACCGAAGTCTGGACTTCAAATGCTATGACCCATCTTAGACGGATTTTCACGGGGGAATTCTGGCTAATGAAGTGTGCCATATAGAAATTTTGGCTTTCCCCTGCACCAAGGACCACCCAAATGGCAGCAGCTCATCTGGGTGGTCCTTGGTGCAGGGGGACTCTTCCTGCCATCATTCACGAGAGAAGACTTGCCGTCAAAATGATGGTTAGCATTATTTCAGTACCAGATTTCTAGGCTAACTGCGGATGGAGGATCCCAGTGCTAAGCATTAGGGCCAATCCAACCCTTCGGGCCATTCAAAGCCGGTTAAAATTATCTGATCAGTTCTTATCAGTGCAAATGCTGCAGGACATACATACACTCCTTGGACAGCGACCTCTACAAGTTAGCAGTAGATAAGAAATATAGGCAGAACATACTCAGTCAACTTCCTTCCCAGGATCACGTCACCTGTCCATCGCTCCAGTGTTCAAACCTTTCTAGAGTCATGATGCTGTTTTTGTTTTTTGTCTTATCTTTGTTTATTATGTTGTGTAATTTCTTTTATGTAAACCCCTGGCTTGTAGCCATGAAGGGAGTTATTATTATTATTAGCCCTATGTTGCAAGGAAACCTGAGGCTTATGCTGCACCAGCCAAAAAAAATTTCTGAGTTACTCTGAGAGAGAGAGAGAGAGAGAGAGAGAAGAATGATGATATCCAGCTCAGGACCCTGGGTGTGTGCCTAGCCCATACTTACCAGATGTGAGCCCCTGCGGTTAAATATATACAGCAATGTGCCTTCTGTATATAATAAAGAGTTCTTCTTCAACCCATCTATGTTAAGTGGTCCAATTTGATTCATCCCTTGCCTTCTAGAGTTTACATAAGTAAAGAACTCTTTGCTGTTTTTCTTTGCATCCTTTACCAAAGATTTCTCATAATCTGCCTTCACCTGCCTAACTTCCTTTGTGACTTGAATACAGACTAGTTTATCTGTTTATCTGCCATAGGCTTCTGTGTCACCTGATACTTTATATGCATCCCATACATTTTTCTTCTCTGCCATGAGCCTCATTAATTCATCTGACATCCATACCTTGAACAGTATTTCTTGCTATGAAAAGCCTAGTAGCCTCCAAAATTAAGTCTCAGAAGGCTTCGCATTTAGAATTTAACATTGGTAACATCATCAGTTGATCCCACTGTACAGAATTTAAAAACTGTCTGAGACCCCTTTACGAAAGCAAAAGCCCTTTGCTTTAGCCTTGATGGTAGTTACATCTTTAAGTATTTCCCACAACAGTACCTTGTGATCACTGTCACCCAGTGGTTCCTTTATCTGCAAATTCTTAATGCATGAATAATCATGCTGATAATCAGTCAAGAGTATTACTCCCTCTGGTTGCCTCTCGAACATGTTGCTGTAGAAAGAATCATCCAATAAAATCCACAAAAGCCTTGCTAGTGCATGAGTGACCAACCCACAAATTCCAGTCAATATCCGGAAATTAAAATCCCCCATTATAAGACACTCGAATTAACTGGCCCGCTCTATTTCTCTGCACAATTGCTCATTATGCTCATCAGATTCATTAGGCCTATAACACACACACACACACACCTACTCTCATTTTTCCTTTCCCAGTGTTTGTCACACCAACAGACTCAACATTGCATTGTCCATCAACATCAATTGGATGCACTTCCTTAGATTTTATGTGTTTCTTAACTAACAGCATAACCCCTCCTCCTTTCCTGCCCTGTCTATCTTTTCTGTACACATTGTACTACCCAAATTCCAGTTCTGCACTGCTTATGTCTGTGTGACACCATGTCTCTGATATCCCAACAATATCTGCCTTTGATGTCATGACTAGCACTTCAAGCCCATCAAATTTATTAACTATACCCCTAGCATTAGTGTACATGCAAGTATACATGCATCTGTTTCTACTCTTAGTTACCCTAATACACCCCATGTATTTATTTGTTCCACTGTGATTCCCAGCAGTCCTGGAAATCTCCAGCCTTGCTTTCCAGGCTGCTGCTCATTCTAATAGAAGCAGTGCAAGAATCACTTTTGTGTCTGCCTGCGGCAACTATTAACATTTTAGTATGTGTATCCCTACAAGCTAGCAGTTTTCTGACCCACCTAACACTGCCTTGATAGCATCAGCAAATATTTTCGCACCCTTTCTATTTAAGTGCACCCCATCCCTGTAGAAGCAGTCTCTCCTGTCAGCAAGCACAGACCAGGCTGAAAGGCCCTGAGTGCCAAGGGATAGTGTCCAAGCAATTTTTCCCAAATGATATATAGAGCGATTTTTGACAGTGATTTCATTTTGTTTAATTTCTAGTGCCTTTATTATTATCAGTTCACTGTAAGTGGTTCTGTACTTAACAGATTTTGAGTGAGAACCCAGAAAGGGAAATCACCTTTCTTTTCTTTGTATATTTATTAGCTTTCTCACTAACCAACTAACTTCGCTAGTCGCTTGGTCACTAGGTGGCACCGCTGCTGCCTCCACGTGGTGGGGCCGATAACCTTGGGGGAAAAGTTATCCTCCAGGGCAAAAAGGAGCAACCATGGACATAAATGAGTATCCACCTTTAGAGGCTTTAAACTCAAAGCCAGACACATCAACCAATAATGACATGAACCAACCAAATAGACTTCAGAGGGAAGAACAGTGCCATGACTTGCCAAACTTTTTGGCAATACACTCCCTCTCCATGCAACCTGTAGGCAAGCTATCACCATTTCTAATTCAAAGATATTTAGAATCCATTGCTGGATTACCAAAAATGGTGAAAAGACTGCAATCGGGAGACTTCCTAATTAAAACAGCTTCCTCTAAGCATTCTGAATGGCTGCTAAAAACAAAGACGTTTGGCGGACTGCCAGTATCTGTTACTTCCCACAACACCTGAAATTCATCTAAAGGTGTTATCACAGAGTGGGACCTACTTACAGTCTCTGAGGAAGAACTAGTTCAAGAGCTTAGCAGTCAAAAAGTGATCAGTGCCAAACGAATAATGACAAAAAAAGATGGAAATCTCGTTCCTACTAGATCCATCATCTTAACATTTAGTACCCCAGAATTGCCATCCACAGTAAAAGCTGGTTATTTAAATTGCCGAATTCACCCTTACATCCCAAACCTGATTCGTTGCTTTAAACGCCAGAAATATGGGCACTCTCAGCAGGCGTGCAGAGGATCTGTCCAATTTCTGGATCAAAAGACCAAATAGATTGTTCAGCCTCATCTCCCATTTGCCCCAACTGTAAAGGAAGCCACCTTGCTTTTTCAAAATCATGTGGAATGTGGAAAACTTGAAAAAAAATTCAAAAATACAAAATTGAACATAAAGTCACATATCCTGAGGTACGCAGACTGATTATGTTGACCGTGCCTAGTCGATCTTATGTGTCTCACACCTGAAGCTATTCGTCAACTGCAGTTCAAACAGATATGTCAATATCGCCCAACACTTCTCTTGCTAACTGGGTTAAAGCAACCCTATCAGCATGTGGAAAAGACATTCCTAAAACTAAAATCATTGAAACCACTAACACTCCAATCAGTATTCCAACTGACACTCCTGGCGCCTCCGTAGCCAGGTGGGCAGGAGCAGCAGTGCGTAGTACACACTTCTTGATTAGACCGGGATTCGAGCCCGTGATCACCAAATACGGAGGATGTGGAAAGGTCAGGGAATGACCACCGCATATCCCCGGAGCAGTATGGTCTTAGTTGCTAATGCTCCTAAAAACCAAATAAACAAACAAAAAATTGACACTCCAGTGGTCTCGAGTGACATAGAAAAATTGAAAACTGCTAAAGACTAAGAAAACCAAAGCACCCACTAACAGTATGGAAGTGGATGAATGCCAAGGTTATGAGGAACCCGTCTTGGAACTTCATGCCAATGACACAATAGATACTGGACACCCCATGTGCCCAAAAAAGACTGGAAGAAATGCCCCATACAAAAAAAAAAAAAAAAAAAAAGTCAGATGAATCTTCCACAACTAAACCCAAATAATGCAAAACATCATACAATGGAACTGCAGAGGACTAAGAAGCCATTCAGATGACTTGAAGAATTTAATCACCCAATTTAATCCCATAGGTGTATGCGTACAGGAAACATTCCTATCACCGCAGATCTCGCCAACATTTTCAAATTATATCATGTACAGACGAGATAGAAGATCAGAATCTCCTACACGTGGAGGAGTACCTATTCTTATTAATTGAAATATTCCTTCTAGGCTAATCCAGTTATGAACCTCCCTAGAAGCTGTGGCAGCTCATATTGAAGTTGGTAATTCAGTTACTCTTGTTTCTATTTACATTCCACCATCTCTGCCATTTCCTTATTAAGAACTGGATATTATCCTCACACAACTCCCAACACCAATTTGCCTTTTCGGTGATTTTAATGGCCACCATTCATTGTGAGAATCCACTACAATGGACACAAGAGGCAAATTGATTGAGGAGTTTTTGAATAACAGTGATCTAAATTTACTAAACTCTGAGGTGCCTCCATAGTCAGGTGGGCCGGAGCAGCAGTACATAGCACACGCTTCTTGATTAGACCAGGGGTCGAGCCCGTGACAACCAAATACAGAGGATGCGGAAAGGTCAGGGAATGACCACCACCTATCCCCGGAGCAATATGGCCTTAGTTGCAAATGCTCCTAAAAACCAAATAACAACAACTAAACTCTGAATCTCCCACATGCACCTACCTACAGGATCCACTTCTGTAATTGACTTGTCAATTTGCTCACCGTCCATTTTTCCAATCATGACGTGATCGGTGTTAACTGATCCCTTTAATAGCGATTATTTGCACATTGCAAACAGGGTAACTGTAAATCCAGACCATCGATCCACTTGGAAGTTTAGAAAGGCGAACTGGGATGGCTATTCTGCCCAAATATAACATCAAAGCAGCTGCAGAATGGCATAAAATCAACTTCTTCACACGGCACTCCTTCCCATACTACCAACCTTTTACATTACCAGAACTCAAAGAATCATTAAATAGATCATACAATAGTGCCACAGGCCCAGATGGTATTCATTACATTATGCTGAAGAATTTACATGAAAAGGACTTTCTTACTTTGTTGATCTTCTACGATTGAATTTTCTATGAAAATGCTTATCCTTCTTCCTGGCGGCATTCTTTTATTATTGCCATACCAAAACCAGGAAAAGATCCTACCCTGGTTCAAAATTATAGGCCCATATCTCTCATGAGCTGCTTGGGTAAAATTTTCGAGAGGACTATTCATAGTAGGCTCACTTACATCCTGGAGTCACAGAATCTCCTGCAGATCATTAGTATGGCTTTCCAAAAAATAGATCAACCCTAGATGTACTCATCAAAGCCGAATCTCATATCCGCAATTCCTTTGTCAGGAAACATCTAGTTATGGTCAACTTAGATCTTGAAAAGGCATTTGACGCTACCTGGCATCATGGTATTCTTATGGATCTTTACCATCTGGGATTTAGGGGCCATTTGCCTGAAATAATTAAAAATTTCCTGCAATTGCGCGCTTTTCAGATCCGGTATGAAAACATACTTTCTGCTTCTCCCGTTCAGGAAGGATTCCCACAGGGATTGATACTTAGCTGAACATTTTTTGCAGTTTCAAATTTATATGTATGCAGACAATCTTACCATCTCCTGTCGGTCTCAAAGTATCAATACCATTGAATGCCAACTCCAACTTGCCATAACCAAAATAGAATCCTGGACTTTTAGAAATTGTTATCAACTATCAGAAAAGAAATGCACTGCCACCCGCTTTTGCAAGAGTCAGGCTCTTCATTCTGATCCTGAATTACAAATCAACAATACTCCATTTCCACTTTCTACTACTGTCAGATTTCTTGGTCTTATATTAGATTAGACAGCAAGCTTAATTTCCAAGCTCCCATCACCCAATTAAGAAATGTTTGTCTAAAGCATATGAACATACTTTGGTCAGTCTCGTCCATGTCTTGAGGAGCTGATCGATATACTTTAATTCACCTTTACAGAACTTTTAACCCATTCGGGCTTAGATTATGGTTGTCTAGTATATGACTCTGCCAGAAGCACTACTTTGCAATGTCTAAATATCATCCAGCACAGTGCTCTGAGGGCTATGCTGGATGATATTTAGACATTCCAAAGTCTTTATATCGAAGTGCATGATCCCCCATTACCTCTTCGTAGGAAAACATTACTGCTCCAATACACTGCTAAAAATCCAGAGTCTTCCATCGCACCCCAGTTGGGAGTACCTTTATAATACTTGGTTGGATTTTTTCTATGAGAGCAAACCACATGAAAATAGACCTGCTTCACTCAAGATTAAACAGCTTGTTCAGAATTGGAATATTGATTTAAGTTATATTTTTCAGGAACACAACTGCTCCTGTTCTACCTTGGACATAAGTTTCTGCCTCTTACGATGTACATTTTCTTCAGTGAGGGAAAAATAGCATACCTTCTTGCAATATCTGGCAGTTGCATTCAGCTCACACTACTCTGAACTTCCGTGCCTGTAAAATCTGACAGATCGAAAACTGCCAGTGCAGTAGGTGCTGCTATAGTTTTTCCTTCATTTACTGCTACAGCCTCACCAACATTAGCCTTCAGCGTTTTCCCTGTTGAGTTATCCATCTCACCTGCCATAATTTACACATGTCTGACATAAGGAAGAATTTCTTATCTTCCCACCCTAACTTGAAATGCATTCATTCCCAGGAAATATCGAAGTGCATGATCCCGCCATTACATCTTTGTAGGAAAACATTACTGCTCCAATACACTGCTCAAATCCAGTCTTCCATCACACCCCAGTTGGGAGTATCTTTATAATACTTGGTTGGATTTTTTCTATGAGAGCAAACCACATGAAAATAGACCTGCTTCACTCAAGATTAAACAGCTTGTTCAGAATTGGAATATTGATTTAAGTTATATTTTTCAGGAACACAACTGCTCCTGTTCTACCTTGGACATAAGTTTCTGCCTCTTACGATGTACATTTTCTTCAGTGAGGGAAAAATAGCATACCTTCTTGCAATATCTGGCAGTTGCATTCAGCTCACACTACTCTGAACTTCCATGCCTGTAAAATCTGACAGATCGAAAATTGCCAGTGCCGGTAGGTGCTGCTGTAGTTTTTCCTTCATTTACTGCTACAGCCTCACCACCATTAGCCTTCAGCATTTTCCCTGTTGAGTTATCCATCTCACCTGCCATAATTTACACATGTCTGACATAAGGAAGAAGTTCTCATCTTCCCACCCTAACTTGAAATGCATTCATTCCCAGTTAATTTCCTGCAATGTGTTCAATCAGTTTTTGCTGGATTCCTGGTCATTCTGGTATTTCAGGAAATTAAAGTGCTGATATTGCCGCTAAACATCCTCAACCCACTCTCTCACAACATCCTCAAATTCCTTACAGCAACTATAAGCCTATCATTTGCAAAGCATGCTACGACAACTGGTCACAGAAGTGGAAAAGTAATGGATCAAGGGCCAAATCTCAACTTATTTCATAAAAGGAATCATATATTTCACCGGAATGAAACCTGAAAGGTTTTATCGCCTCTATTGTACTTTCCCATCTAGTTTCACTCAATGGTTTAACTATTAATTTATTAACATTTTCGATTAAAAGAGACCATCTTGTAGATCCACTCATAGATAGCCTGTATTACTCTAAAAAATGATACAGCGATGTGAGATGATTTAGCAGCATTTGATGGTAAGATTCAAAGAGTGAGAATGGCAAGGAACAAAAAATGCTCGATTATTTACCTCAAGAACATTGAGGTAAATAATCCTTTTTTGAAACCCAAATGTTTGCCTTTCATGTTTGAAGCATTGTCATATCCTTGACCATGTTACTGATGGAAATACCGGACTTTTCAAGTTCCCTAAAAATAACCTCGGTAAGTTCTGACACAGTTGTTTACTCGACCAGAATGAAATTCAGAAAATTCTCACAAATTTCTGCTACTTGATTTGATATTGAGAAAACATTACTATTGACATCTGTTCAACTTTGCTTATGTCTGGAGTATAATCAACATCTATCGAATAATATTTTGCCTGCTTTAAATTTTCTAATATCTTATTTTACACTGCGGACATTAGCTATATTAGTTCATTTTTAACAGTTTACCCTAAATAGTGGTTATGGAATTCATTAGATTTTACTCTTTGCAAATGCTCTACAATGCAAGACACTGGTTCCGAGAAATTTGACTATGCAAATAGTCTTTCTAATACTCTTTGCCAATAACGAGTTTTAGCACTCAAATTTTGTTGAAAATGTGAATCTAATGTTTCATTACGTGATGCCCTTTTCTTGAGTTCTATCCATTTCTTATGCAATTCAAAATGAATTGGTGAGGTTTTATGCTCTTAAGGGGTTGACTCAAATTTCTCCAATTATAACCATCACATTTCTCTATTATAACCATCCTGATCAAGAGAAATTTTTGTCGAGCTAAAGAGTTTGCAAAAAAAGCAAAACGCTGGGTTTTTAATTGATGATACACAAGCCATGTTCTGGTAATCTCCTCTCCATTTCTCAATTTCCTTTTGACATTTGCAACAGTAAATCTATGGTTATTTTTGTCTTTAGGGTAACTAAAATCAGCACTTGGCTTTTCCGGTCCTTTTAAAACTGCTTTTAATCTAAGTGAATCTGTCATAATAGATGACCATGTTGCAGGATCTGAAATATTATCGATGATCCCATCAACACATTCTTCTCTAAGATCTGAATTTATTATGCTATCTGCCACTTCTGCAGCCACATGCAAAGAAAGATCATCTTTCCTGTCTTCTAAAACCACAGTTTCACTTATTACGGATTCTCTCAAAGCTAGCTCTTCTTTTTAGAATTTTTTCCAAGACCCTGATTGCTTTTTAATTTCCAATTGAGTCTTAGCCTTTCTCTTGTGATATTCGACACCCGATAAATTTTACATCCAAGAATCGTTCTTTTAACTATAAAATAATAAGGAATAATGTTTCATTTTTTATAATTATGAAATCGAAAATAATAAATAATACTAACAACTGTTGTAATATTATTTGATATTTTTGTGGTGATAATCTATGAAATGAATCGTAATGATCATTATCATAATCGCAACAATAAAATTTTGTGACTAACTTGATGAGAAATAAACCTAGAGGTCTGAAATTCCTCAGAGTATCAGTTTTAATGAATATCTACTGTAAGGTATAAAATAATTTCTCAGACTATTGTGGGTTCTAATTAGGATTAAGATAAGATAAAAGGTAAAAATTACAGTTTTGTTTTGATTGTTTTAATTTTTTTATTCTTTAATATATGTAGTATCAAGATATTATTACAAATATAGTGCTAAAAAACACAATTAATGGATTCTGATTCTTGCCATTGATCCGCTTTTATTAAATTTATATTCGAGTTTTTGTAGCTTTTACAAAATTTCTACAATTACTTGTATCGTTGACCTCGGCAATTGCAGTGCAGTGGCTGCAAAGGTTACATTAAAAATAAGATTCAAACTTTCCCGAAAAAGAACAAAGTTATGGATTAAATGCAAATAAATTGGATGCTACTTATTTCTTTATTACAAATAAGATTGGAAACCTATTTTTGTCTCTCTTATTTCAACACACTACCTCAGATAATTTAATCTCCGGTAATTTTCAATCTTCTGTTTATTTTTTATCAAGCCATGCAATTTATTCATTTAAAAACCAAATATAACTTCCTTATAAATTATATTCATCAAATTCATTAAATTATAGGGGATGCACAGGAGAAAATCAGGTAATTTATAATGTTGAAAAAGCTGAATTATAGATCTTAAACATAAATGTTGTTAATTTCTTATTAAAACGGTATATAAATTCATTAAAATCATAAAATGTTTCCATTGAACCAATCTAAATGTAATCGGTACCTGTTTAGAATGAATACACTTAGCAATGAGGGGGTGGGTGGCGAGCATCAGCGAATAGGAGACGTCCTCCTATTAAGTTAATTAATATATATTAAAAGAACTCAATATCTTTTTAGTAAGCCTATGTTTCCAAATGATATGGCAAACATCTTTGCCTGTTACCATTTGAATGTCTTTGCTGATTTTCAGTAGTTTCAAATACAGCAGAATTAAGATCATTTCCAGAACTTTGTAATTTAGATTCGGTGCCCTCAAAATTTCATGCCCCAAGTGATCACTTGGTTAGCTTAAACTGTCGGGCTGGCCCTAACTAGTGGAGTCCCTGAAGGTTTGGTGTTGGGACCATGGATGTTTTCTTTATTTATTAAGATACTGGTGAAATTATATCAGGTTTAATGTCCAAATTTGCAGATGATACAAAGGTTGCCAGGGTTGTTAATGACAATGATGATGGTACCCTGCTGCAACAGGATCTAGAAAAGTTGGGCAGATGTGCTGAGAGGTGACAACTGAAGTTTAATATTCACAAATGCAAAATATTGCATATGGGTAGCAGTAACCCCAGAGTAATGTTGCTATACTGGGGAGGGGAATAATTGTGCAATCAGATATGAAGTTTTCTGAGCAGTGCAGACAGGCTTGCAAGAGTAGCTCACATGGTCTTGGCAATGATATACAGGAATTTTTCTTGTAGGGATAAAGAGGTCATTATCCCTTTGTATAAGGCAGTGGGCAGGCCACACCTTGAGTATTGCATACAGATCTAGAGGCCTCATTTTAGGAAGGATGTAGAGCTGCTGGAACAAGTACAGAGGAGGGCAACAAGATTGGTGAGCGGAACAAATGGTTTCTCATACCTAGAAAGGCTTTAAGTTCCACTAATTGCAGTGTCCGGAGTCTAGGCACTTGCGTGGTGATATGATTGTGATGTATATGGCCTTTAATGGTTTGATCGAGCTCAGTGCTGATGGGATTCTTTCTCTTGCTCAGATTATGCACCTGAGAGGGAATAAATTCAAATTGAGGAAAGACAATTGTAGAATAGATGTGTGGAAATTTGCCTTTAGCCAGTGGGTGGTTGATTGCTGAAACAAGCATCCATCTGTCGGTGTGGAAGTTAACAGCTTAAATAAATTCAAGGCAGAACTAGACAAATGTTTATAGTGAATGGCTGGATGAAATGGGAAAAGGGGTTTTGTTTTTTGTTTTTTTGGGCTGATGCTGTATAAGCTTACTTTGTTGCATCATATGCCTCTACTAATACTAATGTCACAGAGCCAAAACCTAAGTACCACTTACAGTTTTGGCTCTGTGAATACAATTAGCAAAAGTTTTAAATTTATGAAACATTGCACTCTTGCTTCATTAAACATAATTTATTTCACTGTCTTTATTGTCCACAGGTGCGGAAATGTTTAAAGGATAAATGAGTTTGCACAATAACATGGCTTGGGAACTATCCAGACCTCAATCCACTTGAAAATTGTTGGAATAAAATGGTGTTTCAGTAATGCAAAAGAAACCAGTAACACTTAGAGAGAACTGCAGGAAACATTAATCCACGTTTGGTACCATTAGATTTCCCAGGAATACATTCAGAACCTCGGTTGATGCCACAACAATATGCAGTGATGTAGCATCATCAAAGCAAGGGGTATGCCAATGAAATATTAGTTTACATTTTGTTGTGTTTTTTGGTTATATAGAAGCCTGTTCTAGTATGAGCAAAGTAATGAAAAAAATCACTCTTTCTTAGATTTTTTGTTATTATATGAACCATAAGTAACATTCTTTTATTTTGGAGCAAAGTACTTATTTTATTGTATATTTATCCATAAAGTATAAAAGTAAATTTTTCTTCGATTAATAGTTTCATATATGTATTGTTATTACTTATTTTCTTTGAGCTATTTCTAAAATATTAGCTGCCAGTATAAGGACAAACATCCTAAAAAATAAGGTGATGCAATTTTTTTGAGCACTACTTAGGACAGCCAAATAAAAAAAAAAGAATTAATTTTTAAAAGGATTTATTTTAAAAGTTTTCATTTTCACAAAATTTATAAATTTCATGAAGAAAATCACTCCACATAGCCCACTACCAGCAAAAAAGTTTCCCCCTCACTGGCCCATACATTTTTAAGAAATTCGCTCCAGAGAAGATCAATTATCACATATATGTTCATGTGTTTGTGTATGATATTTCCTTTCTCCTTTTCTATTGTAGTTGGAAGCTGATGCAGCAAATATCCTGAAGGAGTTGCAGCAGGCTTTGAACACAGTTTTAGATGATCTTAGTTGTGTATTTGCTAAGAGGTATGTTCATGTCTGTCTGTCTGTCTGTGTGCGTGTGTGTGTGTGTGTTATTGAATAACTGTGTATGAAAGTACAATAAGGATTTCTGATTCTAGTTCATGTTTATGTAATATGTCTTGCGGGATTTTTTTAATTGGAAATGATACTTAATTATTAATTCTGTTGCTCATAATTTTTTAAAAATGTTATTAGTATTTTACATGGAAAATTATTAGTGTAAATCATGTATTTTTTTTCTTTTATAGGTAATAATAAAATCAAGTATAAAATATAGTTTATCTTTTTTATATTTATTTTGTTTATTTATTTCATTTAGATGTAGTTTTTCATTTCGTAGTTACTTGCTCTATATTGCCAGAATTTTTTTCCCCCTAATAATTTAACAACTAGGCTTTCTGAAGTTCAAAGTGAAATAGGTCATATCATTTAATAGCATTGTTATTAATATTGGACGGCAAAGTACAAGAAAGCTGGAATTTTGCTGCATCAGCCAAAAAAAAAAAAAATGCTGGATATATTTTGTTTGCATCCTACTCTAGGTATCAATCTAGCTGGCCTCTGCATTTTTCAGATGCCATTCCTCCTCCTCCCACCCAGAGTCAGCTTATTTCAATGATTAACAACTCATTTTCTAGAGCAAAACTTCCAGCAATCCAGTACTCTTTCCCTTAATTTTACAAGGCTATTAAATGACAAGACTAGACTGCACACAGCCACTATACAACAAGTACCACCTATGAAACAAAGGCACAGCAATTGACCTTGAAAACCAGTAAGACATATTTTCATTACCTTGTGTTTTTGAGGTTTTCCAGAAAATGACAAACAAAAGAATCAAACTCAAAATTTTAACAAAACATAAGAAAATACCAACTGAAAGTTACGAGTTGTTACATCAAGTTTATGAGGAAGATACGTCAAGTGCTCACATGTATGAATGGCATAAAAGATTTTTAGAAGGAAGAGAGATTGTGAAAGAATGAATGACCAGATCTTCCGGTATCCATGAAAACTGGTTAAAATGTGGACTGGGTTAGGACTAGAAGTGATCACTATTCAAGCATTAGGATGGTTTCATTTCAATGTGGAAAAAGAAACAGTTAGACAAATTTTAACTGAAAATATAGGAATGAGAAAAATGTGTGTCAAGACGGTAACAAAAATTTTGACTGAAGATCAAAGAATGAGAAAATCTCAAGTTTGCAAAGATATGGTGAAAAAAAATTGAAGATGACCCAGACTTTGAGTGCTATAATTATTTGTGATGAAAGTTGACTGCTCCAGTATGACCATGGCTCTTGTTTTCTTTGATATTACAGGAATTATTATGCCTGAATATGACCCATCAAATCAACTGTCAATCAAACATACTACATTGAAGTTCTGACAAGGCTGCATGAAAAAACTCAAAGGAAGAGACCTGAATTGTGGAAGAATGGTTGGATGCTCCATCAAGACAATTCACTCTCTGTTCACCATTTCTAGCCAAAAAAAAAACAATCTGTGTGTGTGTGTGTGTGTGAAGCCCCCGTGTGACTTTTTTCTCTTTAATAAATTGAAAAGTGTACTTAAGGGAACCCATTTTCAGTCCACTGAAGACATTCAGAAAAAAATGACTGAGGTGTTGTTAAAAGGGCTTACAGATGATGACTTCCAGAAATGTTTCTGTGTATGGTAAAAATGTATGGGAGTAATGTACGGAACAGTGTGGTGCAAGCCCAAGGCAATTAGTGTGAAGGGGATAACTTGTGTGGTACAAAAATTTCATTGTATTCATTTTATTGCAACATTCTTGTTATTTAATAGCCACACCTTGTACCCCCCCCCCCCCGAGTCTAGCATCCATTACTTCTGTGAAAATTTCACCTTCGTTCATTTTACTATTCCCACTAAGATACCTAGTTATCAAGCTCTGTAGCCCACTTATTCAAAGTCTCTCCCCTATATGGGCACACACCTTTTAGCCAGTCTCGCCAGGTGGGATTGCTTATCTTTGGACCTTTTCAAGCAGCTTCATAGTACTTTTTTAGGTGTGGCCTTCTTGCTTCTATATGTATTTCAAGTGTGGTCTCACCATTGCCTTTTATATTGGAATTACAACAACTCTCTATGTCTACAAACATTTTCTGAATAAATCATCAACTTGACTCCATAGGTCTTCCTTTGCTCGCTCTCTGAAATCTATGGAGAATTTCATATCTGCATGGATTGTAGCCCCAAATCCTTTTTTCGTCTACATTCTGAATTCAACCCCTCCAGGTGTCATTTGAATGAGTTTCCATCCCAGTCACTATGCTGGCCTTTGCCCATATGTAACTAGTTCTTGTATGTATGGTGTAACAAAAATCAAATATCTAGTAGGTTAAATAAACAAAACACAAAAATCCTACTTGGGTCAATTCAAATAAATAACAAATAAAACAAAAAAATAAATCTGCCTTAGAAGAGCAACCATTTAGCCTCATGTTGGGGATGGGCCATCACATGCCCACCACGAATTTCCACCCCCACCATTAGGAGATAGGTCAATACTTTCTAGCTAGGTTTGCTCTTCTTTTAAAAATGTTAGACACAAATTCAGAGTAGTTCGGAGTTTTTTTTGGAAAATCTTCCAAAAAAGTGAATTATTGTGTTACTGTGTGTTGGTAAAAGTTGAAGTTTCGGATGTTTTTAGCATAGCAACATGAAATCTCTGCCTGCAATTTATAAAAATAGCTTTGATGCTTGAATGACGACTAATATTTTTGCTTCATCATTTCATCTAACATGCTAGATTCTTGGATAAATAAGTTGAAGGTATATAAGTTATTTTGGGGTTGTAATTTCCCCAAGTGTAAAACATATTTTTCACCATTAAATTACATGATCCATCTAAATATAGCCGACATTTATCTGACCATCCCTGAATTCTGTCCAGGTTATTCTGTGAGAAGTGTCGCCTGCCATTGGTCATTTATTACCCAATAGATGACCAATAATTAACATCATATGAAAATTGTGATATTATGTCTTGTAGCCCTTCATCATTGCCATTTGAATGAGCTGCTTTTGCCCATATGCAACTAGTTCTCATCTGTGTCTTGTAACAAAAACTAAACATTTAGTATTTCAACCCTCAACCCATACATGGTACTAAGTAATATAATTTCTGATACCTCCTATGTTTGGGGGTTTCATTTAAAAAAAAAAAAAAATAATCATTTGCAACAATGGTCTCAGCATGTCTTTGATAGAGAGGGGAGGGCAGGCTACTTCTTGCTCTAGCCTATGCTGCAAAGTGATCAGCATGGGCCATGTTCCAGCTTATATAGCGATTTGTTATATAGGGGATTCCCAGGTACCCAAGAAAGTATCTCAAAGCATTTGATTGCAGAAAATATTCTCTCCTGTCAGGATATACTGAATAATGCAGCATATATGATTATAAACACACCATACATTTTTTATTTTTTGATGGGAATTGCACAAAATAGAATTTATCGGAATTCCTGTGTCTGTAGGGCACAAACCTGTAGCAGTACTACAAACCGCAAGTACGTCTGTGTGTGAAGTCGAAGACAACATATTGGATCGCATCTAAGTGTAGCTGACACATCATGTCCTGGTGAAGTGTGGTGGTTCCAAACGAAACGCCATGCAAATTTCCCACTGACTCAGTGAAATGGTCTGAAGAAACAAATGTTCCAGTGACAAAACTCCTATACATATTCATCAATAAGTCAATGTATGTAGTATAAAAGTAATTTGATTACACAATTATGTAGCTTAATACAACATAGCAGCAATTTTAAAATGCATTTCAATTGCTCTTGTGTGTGCCTTAATTTCAGATTGATTTTGTATATTTTTTCAGAATTATTGGTCATACCAGAATTAAATATGACGAGAAGGAAGTATCCTAGTGGAAGCCGAAAACATAAACTGAAAGAAAGAAGACTGGCAGAAGATTCAAAATTTCAAAAACTCTCTTGTTATATCACAATGGAAATTAAAAACTCTGATGGTCAAAATCATGAAGATAAGGAAAAAAACTATGATAGCCAAAAAAATATTGATAATGAAAATGACAACAGAAGAGATAAAGAAGATCATGAGAATCTGAACACTCCCAAACAGGAAACGAAAAAGCAGAAGGAAGATGAAAGTAATAATAACGAAAAACACAATCTGTACTGTCAACAGAGCATGTACGATTAGCAGCAGCTTCATTTTGATGAATTCATTGACTTTATTTGTGGATGATTGTTATGAAGGTTGGCAGAGTTGTAAAACCATGGTAATCAGGGTATGTTACTGAAACATGATCTAGAAAAATTAGGCAGATGGGCCAAAAAGTGGTAATTGAAGTTTCATTGACAAATGTAAGATATTGCATATGGGTAGGAGCAATCCCAGAATAACATACCAACTATGTAGTACCACACTCAGGGTAGCAGAGTCATCAGTACTGCATACAAGTCTGAAGGTTTTGATTTACGGAGGATGTGGATCTATTGGAATGGATGCACAGAAGAACACAGAGATTAGTGAGAGAACAAAAGGGATGTACCAAGAAGCTTCAATTCTGCAAATTGCAGCATCTAGAGGCTAGACGTCTGCGAGGAGATCTGATTGAGGCGCTTAAGGCTTTGAATGCATTGAGTAAGCTCAATGCTGTGGCATCCTTACTCTTGCTCAGGCTATACATGCACGAAGGGGCATATATTCAAGTTGAGGAAGGATGGTTTTGGAATTGATTTGTAGAAATTTGCCTTCAAGAGGGTGGTTAATTGTTGGAACAACTTGTATCTGCTGTTGTGAAAGCGGTTAGTTTGAATAAACTGAAGGAAGAACTAGACTAGTAGAGGGGAAGGATCGGTGATGTGGGAAGTTCTGTTTTTTATTTATTATTATTTTTTTTTATTTGGTCGATGCTGTATAAGCTTTCTTTCTTGCAACATTTACCACTTAAGTACATTACAAATACCATAGTAAAATTCATAATCTCCTTTTTTCTGGATAACACCACATTTTGAAATTATAATTTGTCAATGATATACAAGGATTTTGTCAATGATATACAAGATTGTCAATGATTGTCTAGTATTGTCAATGATATACAAGAATTTTGCTAGTAGGGAAAAGTAGGTGATCATCCTTTTGTATAAATAACCAAATAACAAACAAACAACATACAGACTAGCTTATATGTGCCATAGGCTTCTTTGTCACCTGATAATTTATATGCATCCCATGGATTTTTACATTTTTCTTCTCTGTCACGAGCCTCATTAATTCATCTGACATCCATTTAGGTCTAAATCTTGAACAGTATTTCTTAGTTGGTATGAAAAGCCAGTGCTAATTCCTTCCAGGGCTAATTCCTTGAAGGCTTCCCATTTAGAATTCACTGTTTTTAACATAATCAGTTGATCCCATCTATTTACTTCTTCCCAATAAACACAGCCCATGTATTTACTTCTTCCATGATGACTCCAGCAGCTCTTGAAATCCCCAGCAACTTGCTCTCTGGGCTGCTGCTCATTACAATAGAAACAGTGCAAGAATCACTTTCACCTCTGCCTGTGGCTATTGTTAATCTTGTAGTGTATGAATCCACCCAAGCTAGCAATTTTCTGACCCACCTAACACTGCCTCGACAGCATCAGCAAATATTCTTGCACCTTTTCTGTTTAAATGTATCCCATCCCTGTAGAAACAGTCTCTCCTGTTCGCAAGTGCAGACCACACTGAAAAAAAATTCTACCCCATGAGCCTTGCACATTCTCTCCAGGGCCGAACTGATTGATAAGACTCTTATCATATACTCCCTCCTATCATATCTGGGCATAATTTCAGACACTTTCAAATTTAATCCTCACTCACTGCTTTTTCTCAACATTGCATTATAGTTTTTAAGTAAATCATCAGATTGCCTATTCTTAATATAAAGATAACTCTTCTACAATTCATTAACTTTTGACACTGGCAGATATAACCTGGCTGTATTCAACTTCTTATTGCATAAAAATTTTCCCCATGTCTGTGACAGTCAAGTCTGAGAATAACTACCTCCTGTGGAACCACTGTATCCTTCATATAGTGATTCTGCCATACAACCAAATGAATGAGGTTAGGTTCTTACCTTGAGGTTAGTATCTGAGTACTTGATGAGTTCCTTGATTTAATCCCTTTCTGGGAAATGGCCATTTTTTAAAACATCAAATTTGTCTAATAAAATACTGAATTCCATTTAATTTGCTCAATAACCATACCTAAGACATACAGACATAATATTTTGTTACAGTCAGGGCTATCTGTATCACACGCAGCATGCAATACGCCATGACAGACCATGGCAGCCTCACTGCTTTGCTGTAAGGCATTATTTCAAATGAAAATTTTAAATTAGTCCCACTGCACTATACCTGAATACCATAGTATTGGATACCACACCACAGATATTGGATCCGCGTTGGCAACACAAATTGACATATTGCTAGGAACATCAATAATTACACTGACCGACAAAAAAAGTTTTTTCTTATCTCCAGAGCAAAAGGTAGATTCTGAAGGAAATTTATCTGCTGATTCCAAACACACCAGAATTATGACCCTTATTATGTCTCGATCAAAAGTTATACTGAAATTTTAATAATTGAATGAATGACCAATTTCAAATATCATATAGTAACACATATACTATCTTAAAAATGAGTCTGATTCATTTTAAGTACTTTTAAAATCAGACATATAATGTAATTTCTTACAAATGTTTGCCACGCAGAGAGTTTTTCTTATGTCTATTTTGCTTTCCCTCTTAAGAAACCAGCAATCTCCCATCATGGCAGTATCCAAGCAACCTTGGTACCAGTCTTCCATCTCAGATATGTCACATTGAAAGCTTTCCCTTGCTGATCACTTTCATCTCCCAATTTTCTTGCACCCTTTCTGTTTAAGTAATCCATTAAATCCACAAAAGTCTTGCTAGTGTGTGAGTGATCAATCCACAATTTCCAGTCAATGTCTGGAAAGTTAAAATCCCCCATTATAAGACATGTTGATTTACTGTTTCGCTCTGTTTCTCTGTATAGTTGTTTGTTGTACTCATCATAGTCATTAAGGCTATAACACAGTCCTCTCATTTTTATTTTCCCAGTGCTTATTTCACACCAAACTGACTTAACATAGCACTGCCATCCATGTCAACTGGATGCACTGGTTTAGATTTAATATATTTCTTAACTAAGAGCATAACCTCACCCAATTCACTCCTCTCCTGTCTTTCCTTTTTTGTACACACTCTCTCTCCATATTCAAATTCAACTTTGCTGAATGTCTGAATGACACAATGTCTGCATCTGATGACAATCAGTACTTCAAATTCATCAAGTTTATTTACTATGCTCTTAGCATTAGTGTACATGTAAGTACACATGCACCTGTTCTTACTCCTTGTGACCCTGACACAGCTCATGTATTTACTTGTTCCATGATAACCCATAGAAGGGCTTGAAATCCCCAGCATAGTCTCCCCTCTCCAAAGAGGGCACTGACTCTCTTTAAAAATTACAGCTGTGAATTACAGGCTCCATAAAAGCAATGTGTTTGCCATTTTATTTACCTAATTGTTATTTTATATTGTACTGTATAAGTATCCTTATAGTTCTAGTTATGCTGGTTATATTTAATTTAGATAAGAGTTTTTGTAGATTACTGCTTAATATACGTAAAACCATTTTTTCGTTTGAATCTTGCAGCCATTATGTGTGTACAGAGTGGTAGGGAATTCAAATTTTTAATTGTGGTAACTAGGTAGCTCTAACGTAAAAATATATAGCGTAATATGCATCACTGCATTTAAGATTCTATTGGATAGTGTAGTATTGACAATTAATTAAGTAAATTTATTGATCTTATTATTTTAAAATATCATGCCCCAGACTAGACAGCAAAGCAATGGGCACAAAGTGGCATGAGTGCTGTGACTCGTGGAAGAACTGAGGGGGATGATTCTCCAACGCATCACAGCCTAAAAAAATGTGCAACTTTTGAAATGTTTGCCGAACTCTCTAGAACAGAACCTGGCCTCAGATGATGCCATCCCAGGCCAGGTGGCATCGTCGACATGTGTTATCGAACACGCCGGGCTTATTATTATATTAGCCATATGATGTAATGAAGCCTGTCTTTTGCTCCACCAGCCAAAAAAAAAAAAAAAAATTCTAAGTTACCCAGAGAGAGAAGGGAATCACCGAGAAAGAGAAGGATGGTGATATCCAACTCAGGACCCTGGGTGTGCCAAGCCCATATTCACCAGATGTGAGCCCCTGAAGTTATTTATTTGATTGTTCAAAGATTTGTGGGTATTTTCTTTTGGTTTTTCGTTTTTTATTTATTTATTTTTATTTATTTATTTTTTTTTTTTTTTTTACTATTATTATTTTATTTTATTATTATTATTTTTTTTTTTGTTAATTCTTATTATTTCTGCATTAAAGCACAATGATTATTTGTGTGTTTTCTAAAATTATCTGATTAATGCAATTAAAATAAACTTTAGCCATGTCATTTTTTGCAAAAGATTTGTTTAGTACAGTATATCCCATTTTGTTAAGGACAGTTTACTATTCAGTAATGGTTAGTTAGCCTTTTGATAATTTATTGTTGTCTTAAAACAATATTTACTGATAATTCCATCTGAGATTTCTAAAGTAACTACTTTATGATCAGAGGGAATAAATCCATGTATTACTTTAACGTCGAAGTTAGTTCTTGAAAATATTAAGTACAGTATGTTTTCACCATGCTTAAGGCCAAAAGCTGCTTTGTGCCAAAAAAAAAACGCATAAATATCCTTAAGTTCCACAATAAATTTGCAGTATCCATAATGGAAGTTAGAGACATTCAATATTTTGAAGTTTAAAATCACCTATCACAATCAGGGCAGAAAAGATTTTTATTTTATGGAAAATATGTTGGATATGCCAACTCTCTGGATTTATGATGATATGCAGTGATTTTTGATCAGAGAACTAATAGATGTGCAAGGAAGCATAAAATATGAAGTTATTGCAAGTCATTCTTGGCATTTTAATAATTCCTTATAGCAATGCTGTGTTCAGAAAAATTTTCAAGAAATAATACGATTTTCCTACTGCCTACAAAATAACAATTTATGCTTGTTCCCAGCTTTTTGAAAGTCAAAATTTGGCAGCTACAAGTCAGTCAAATTATGAGGAGGCTATAAAGAAATGAATAGTTTAAGATACTTCAATTTCTGTATAGTACTCTCAGTGTGCATTTGTGTATTTTATGTGTTTGCCGGTGATCACTCAAAAAACACTGTTTTAACTAGACACTAGTAGTTTTTTTACAAATCTTCCACTGGTCCTGCCTATTTGCATTGGAATTATTCCACTCCTTTCTGTTCACTGATGCCTTATTTATAAATAATAAAACACCAGTAACATAAACGAAAAAATAAAACCATTTTATTGGTTGGTACAAGAATACATAACAATTGAGTTTCATGATGCCTCAGGAGTCTTTCAGAATAGTTGAAAAGTATTTTAGAAAGCCAAAGATATAAAATATTGACACCCACTCTTCTAAAAATAGCTCACTGCAACTATTTTGCAGTGAGCTATTTTTATGCCCTTTCAGTTACCTTTATTTAATAATTAATGTATTCTTCCTTCAAAAGCAAATACATTAACGCAAAATTTTTATAATAAAAAATATAAGGTGCAACTTTTACACATTTCTATAGATGTAAAAAAGTTGAAAAAACTATACACTGCTTTTTTTACATATCTGTGTTTAAGGGTAGGAATTTAAAATTTAAAACTGCTTGATCTCCTTCTGTAAAGAAATGTTTTATTGCTTTTTATAAGTAAATAGAAAAATTATTTGAAATGTCTTTTAATCTATTTATAGCCTAGAGCTGACAATTAAACAGAGTATGCAAGAACTCAGTGCACTGCTATCTGCTGTTAAGGGTGCAGGTCAAGTGTCTATGAACCAGGTATCTCAACGAAATGAAGTCACTGCTGATGCTGATCATGTTTTGCATCCTCTCATGGATATACTTGATGGAAAGCTTTCAATGTTTGCCCAAGTCTGTGAACGCACAGTACTTAAAAGGCTACTTAAGGTACATAAATATGGAATTAAATTGTGTATACAATAGAACCTCAGAAATCTGGCATTCAAAAATTCAAAACTTTTTGAATATTTCTCCCAGGGTAGTCAGTTGTACAAGGACAGAGGGGAAATAGGCTGGCCAGACTTGATAAAAAAAAAATATGCAGGTGCCAGATTTATGCATTATATTCCATTAATAATTTCCAAACATCAATTTCTTTTTATTTTACTTATTTTCTGGACTGTATGCTACTGTTATTATGTTTGTAACATATAAATGTACTAGTTTGCAGTATAGGACTTAATAGTATAGTGAGTATTTAGTTTTTAATGCAATTCAATTGCTGACATTATATTGCACTACAAGTGACCCCTGCTTAACACTGATAATTCATTCCGGAAAAACAGAGTGCAAAGTGAATCCATGCTAAGCGAGCGCTGCATTCCCATAAGGTAACATATGTATCTGTGAGTTGCGATCAGTCCCATAGGATATTTCCTAATCAATAATAAATGGTAGTGAAAAGATGCACAAATGTCAGTCAAAATATTTAATATTCAAATATTTGTACATAATTCACTGAATTCTGCATTAGATATTATCTTCAATAAAATTAGTTAAAGTCTCTCCATTTCAATCCTAATAGCCGGCCTAGCCCTAGTTTCTTGCAGTGGAACAACTGTCTTTCCCACTGCTAAAATTAATTCTTTATTTTTTATAATTGTTCTTACAGTTAAACTTGCCAGTCCTAAATATGGCACACATCCACTTGTCATTGACAGGAATCGATTCGCTTCAAAACATCTAATTTAATTTTCAAATTCAGTCTTTTTCTTACATTTATAGTCATCATACTGCGTCCAGACGTTTCTTTTTCATTCTTATCCGTCATTATTAACTCTTCAAAAATGTAACTGCATTGGTTGCATTAATTATGATACAATGTTCGAGTAAACTGTCTGTTATGCACAATGTCACTGTACTGAGTGATGACTAGACTTCGGATAAATGCATATAATGCAAATATTACAAGCAACATACTTGATCATTTTTTAAAATGTTGATCTTGGAACTAAGTAACAAGTCACTGTACTGCAATTAAATTAGCGTGCGCGAAAATTTCACTGAGTGTGGGAAAATTTCTAAAGTCGGCGTGAGAAACGTTTTAATGCTGTTTTGCTATTCATTTTCAAGCTGTCGACTCCATGAAATGAAACGATTTCATTTAATATGCCAAAAATGCAATCTGTAAAAGAGCATTATAGTGATTTGTGACAGTGTTAATAGTCAGATACGGGTTATAATATAAGAACAGTGTTATAGCGAATCAGTGTAAAGCAAACCGCGTTATAACGAGGGCCTGCTGTATTTATACTTCATATTAAAAAATGTGCACTATTTATACTTCGTATTAAAAAAAAATATTCTATAATTACAGCACCCATAGTGGTCGCAGAATTCAAACCCACAACTTTTATTTCTTTAGTAAATATGTTACCTGCTGGACCAACCCAGCAATACAGATTAATGTTTTGGCTTATCACTGGCAACTATCATTTTGTTGTGATTATAGGGATCCGAGCTCTGTATTATCAAATAAAAATAACAAATTAACTCCTGAATACTTAGGCTGTATGCATAACTTTCAAAAATCCAGACTTTAAAAAAAAATCAAAAAAATGGCTTATGCCGGGTTCTGAGGATGCAGGCTTTATGAGATTCTGTATTATGTCATTGTCTATAAACTTATTTTTTTAGGGTATAATTTGGTATCATAACTCCTGTTTTCAGAGATCTATTTAGTTTCAGGATTTTTGTACACCTTCATTTTTTCATGTTAGATTTACATTTTTCTCTTTTTAAATTTTTTAACGCCCACAATAAGTTTTGTTTCCAATTGGAAGTTTTCTTCCAATCTACTGCTTGGCTGCTCATTTAAATTCCATACATCCATTCACCACTCAACACAAGATTGCTAATAGGGCTATCTGCTAGTCACAGTAGTGCCTAGAGTTTTTAATGGTTAACAGATCATCTAATGTATGATGTTATCCTACTGAAAGCAATAGTAGTTAATCTAGATTGACTATATGGAAGTTGTAGCCATTCCTAAAGACCCATGTCTAAGAACTTTCACCATCACTGGAGAAATCACTGCATCCTCTTCACTTGACTGCAAAAGTTAATGTGCAGCAGCATTATATTAAAACTGTTTCAAATATTACAATATCCTGTGTTTGAAACTGTCTCCCTTTTATTAATTATATTATATTTATATATTTTTATTATATATTTATATTTTGTTGAATGAATAAACATCCGATACTGTTGCAAAAAAAACATGATGTTACTATAAGAAATATGGGTCTGTATATTGTTAAACCACCTGGTTAAGTATCGAAAAAAAACTTTCAAATGATTAATCAAATAATTCACAAAAGAGAGAGAGAGAGACTCAATCTTAATAAGCTGTCATCTTTAGCATATTTGATTCATTTAAACCACATCTTAACCTTGAATTGTTGAGGATCTTAGTCTACTTTATTTTCAGCAGTAATGCAGCTTAGTGCCATGCTGTTTACTTTTTTCATTTTCCGTTAGTGATTTGAAATGTACCCTAATGAAAACCTATCAAGATTCAAGATACTTTTTTACGTCAACATTATTAGTAAAGTCCAGATAGTCGATCAAAATGGCATAAATGGCTATTTTTATATCTCTTGGGCTTTAAGTGTCTTTTCCTTCATTATTTTGTCTATTTTTCCTTCATATACTTGAACTAGCACATGGAATTTCCATTGAAATATTGGAACAGTAATAGAAATAGGAAATTTATATGTGAGATGAGCAGATATACAATCCACAAACATACAAGGCATTATTTTCTGAATAAATCATATACTTGAGATTTTTTGTGTGTTGCTTGATACTATAAATAATAGATGTGGAAAATAAAAAAGTATTGTTTTTATTCGATTAGTATTGAAAAGCACTGGAAATAATATATAAATTTCTCATTCCCCCCAGTTTGTTGTTATTTACTGGTATTTCATAGTGTGAGTGATGCACATGAGCAGCACAATCAAGGTTGGCCATGTATTACTTTTGTACTTTGCCCTATCCCTCTGCAATATTTATTATTATTATTTTTTTATCTAATTTCATGGAAAATGATAATGTGAAAAGTGAGTACAGTAGAGCATTGATTATTTAGAATGACTGTCATGCTCTTTTCTGGTTAATCAAACAGTGAAGAATATTCTAAAAAGTGCACATTTATTGTATTTCCAATTTCTGTCTTTTATTTAGTCATTACATGCCTTTTTAATAGATATATATTTATGAATTTAATATACCTATACCTATACATAAACCTATAAACATTCGTATTTAAAATATATGTACACATACAGTAATTTGCATTTAAAAATTCAGTTACACAAGACATATTTACTGACAGTTATTTTTACTCCTGTAAGTTCATTAATATATAGGCACATATAGTATTTATTTTATCAGGAAACATTTAACAAATAATAGTATTCAGAGAATCATAATCTGAAAGGCTTAAGATCATCGAAACACCACTCACGAATAAGTTAGGAAATTTTTATAAAGAAGAATGAAAATTAAGAGTCAAAAAACCATTAAAAAGTATTAGCTCCTAGAAGTGCACTTCATTAGGGTATGTCAATCTTAAAATTGCCATTGTTGAAGGATGGGTGGATAAAAATGGTAAATTATAAAATATAATGATAAGAAGCACACATCTTTTATGAACCCATTGTTGATTACCAGATAAAAGATAAATAAATAAATAAATCTTTATTGTGAAGTAGAATTACAGCGCAATATCCCATCACGGCGACGAGCGCCAGGGGTTCACATATAGATAACATAAGTACAAATTCAAATGGCTACAAAATATAGCGAACACATACAAAAGGCTACAAAATACAGATTACAAATGCAAAAATAAATACAAATACATCATAGAAACAAGGAGCTGAACACAAATAAAGAAAAACAAATACAACTTGGCAGTGATTCAGGTTTCAAGAGCTTTGATAAAGTTGTGTCTGTCCTTCTTTTTACTTATTATGGTGTCGATGTCGGCGTCCACACGGTTGAGGGCATATAGTTTTGGGGGAAAGGCGCCTCCGGTGGTTTCCCACATCTGCGCCATATATACTCTGTGGAGACAAACAGTATCACTGTGAAAGCCAGAAAAAATTTTTTGTGTTGTAAATGAAGTATTGTGCTGGGTTCTGTTGGGTGTCCTGGCTTTTGGCCGCAGGGCCCCTGATGGGACCCCACGTTGCCCGCACACACCACTAGGAGGTAGCCAGGCTGCCCATAATTCTCTGGCTAGTCTCCTCCAGGTCACCTGAGCTTCCTGGAAAGAGACCAAGTAAAAAAAAAAAAAAAAATATATATATATATATATACAGTAATACCCCGACTTACGCTACCCCGACTTACGCGAACTCGGAGTTACGCGGTTCTTGATTTTTTCGTTTGGCAACGCTGCCGCCCACTATCTTCAAGGTCGTTTTTCATATGTTATCGATATACGGTGCGACGGCGGAGAATGAGAGCGAAAGATGAACAAAATTCAACTTTGCTGATTTTATGTTTTTTATATCAGTGAAGGGAAAAACACATTTCACCATAATAACGTAAAAACCAACACAATTCCAGCTATCGGTATAATCGCAAATGCAATTAGATCGAGTTTACTACCAGTTTATAACAGATTTCACTAGCAGAAACGCAACTGGATTTTTATTGTTTTATGGTAGTAACCCCTAGAAATGTGGGGTGTTAATAGTGTATCTCTGCCTTTATGGTGTTGTTTATTCAGTTGCTACATGCGCGCAGCTTTGTTTATGCGTATCAAGCGTGCCTCCTCGTTTTGTAATTGCGCTTTATTCCCTAAAAATTAGTAAAATACTTAATTAAAAGGTGTGAAAAGGAAGCGTCCTGGTGAAGACACTGCAGATTCAGAGAGAAAAAGAAAAGCAATTATCGATAAACAGAGGCGGACTGGGTCAAAAATTCTTACCCGGGAAAATTTATAGTGGCCTCATACTATGGTTTATGGCCAAAATCACACTGGCCCACCGGGGTTACACTGGCCCCGGTAAGGCTTATGGCCAGTCCGCCTCTGTCGATAGAGAAAAAATATGAAATTGTGAAACGCTTTGAGCGAAATGAAAGACCATGTGATATTGCACGTGCTACAGGCCTAAATGAAGCAACGGCGAAAAGCACATGACAATTGCAAACTTGACAGGTTGAAAATTGAAAAGGGCTCAATTGTAAAGGGCTTAAAAATTTTAGAAAACATAGACTCCAACGAAGAACGCATTATAGCTACAAAGCAAGGAATAAAAAAAATTATTAGCTTGCTACGAAGAAATTCTGCGTGAAAAAAAGAAGGCGCTGTGTCGTCAGACGAATTTGTTAGATTTTATGAAGCCATCGACATCGAAATAACTTTTTAACGTAAGTCATTTGTTTTTTTAATACATATTTTGTATTAATATGTATACAGAACTGCAATTTTATTAATATTTTTCTTCTAAACTAGTGTTTTTGTTAGTCCTTGGTCCCAATTGAGCAAAATTTATATGTATTTATATGCAAAGTTGTACCCTGACTTACGCGAATTCGACTTACGCGATTTTCGTCGGACCCACCTATCGCGTAACTTCGGGGTATTACTGTATATATAAAATAAAATAATAGGGTACAGGGAGTACAGGATGTACTGGAGAGGGTAAAGGAAAGGAGGTATAGACAGAGCGACGGAGGATGTAAGGGAAGGCATCCTCCACAGGTTGGGTGGGAATTCTCTCACCTAAGCGGAAGTGGAAGAAGAGGCCCCTCGAGAGGGTGGGAAGGCAATCACGTATCAAGAGAGACACGGATGAAACAATTCAAGCGACCTGAGTGTCAAGTCCAGTAGCTAGAAGTGGTCACAATCTAGGTGAAGATGCTCAGTATATGAGAAAGAGTGTTCATCAATGTGCATCAGTTCCAGGACGTTGTACCAGTGATCTTCTTCTGGTGAAGAGATCATGGGCGAAGGCAGAAAAAAGCGTGGTACTGGTCTTCCTCATTGATCAGAAAATGTTCATTTCCTCGAGGCAGGGCATGTATTTTTGATATGAGCAACGTTCGCAGGTCCTCGTAGAGCGGGCAAACATAGAATAGGTGATCCCAGTCTTCGTTTTCACCACAAAGACAGCGAGGATCATCCACGATGTTCATAGAGGCAAGTTTGTAATTTATAGATCCATGGCCTGTAATCAGGAAAATGGTATATAACCCTGGACTGTACCATGATGGAGCTTTAGGGTAGATCTGGGCTATTTCAGGTAAGAATTTTTTTAGTAATGGAACCTTTGGGGGTGGTATTCCATCTGTTTTGCCAGGCGTTAAGAAGGTAGACTGCAAGGCGTTTTTTTTCTTCTTTGATGGTGTTTGCTGGGTTTGTAGTGAAATCCAGGACGGTGGTAGGGAGTCCCTTTGCGAGCCGGTAGTGCACACCTTTGCGAATTATCTGCAGGTCCAGAGGGAGAACTCCTGCCAAGACTTGGAGCGCTGGGTTGCTTACTGTGCAGCAGGCACGAGTGATAGTGAGAAGGATATTACGCTGGATGGAGGTGAGCTTCCTTTGGTTACGAACAATGAGTGCACGATGAAACCAGCACAGTAGGTTATAGTGGGAATGAATACAGCTTTGTATAGCATGTGCAGCGAGCGGCGATTCAGGCCCCAGTCAGACCTGCTGATCCTCACTACCATTGCCGTGTAGTTCCTGACTTTGCGATGAAGGTAGTCTATATGCGGGTAAAACGTGAGCTTGGGGTCGAGAATTACCCCAAGGTACTTCATCTCAGTTGTCAGTTTGATAGTTCTACCAGCAATTTTAATCTGCGGCGGCCTGCTTATTTGAAGGGTTCCTCTGAGTAGAATTGAAGTAGTTTTCTCAGTGGATATATGGAGTTTATGGAGGCTGGCCCATTTTTCTAGCTTTGTAAGGGCTCCGTTGGCTGTTGTTTCCAGGGAAGCTCTGGAGTTTCCAGTGACTATCAGTATCAAGTCGTCTGCGAAGGCTTGGGTGGAAACATCTCCCAGGTCTAGGTTCAGGAACTCGTCCATGACCACATTCCATAGGAAAGGACCAAGGACAGAGCCCTGGGGGCATCCTCTGTAGACATTTCTGGAGACTTGTCGATAGGCATTTCTGACTGTAACACTTCTGTTGTGAAGATAGTCCTGTATGCAGCTGTAAAGATTTGCTGGAACGCTAGCTTCTCTGAGTCTTCGTAGTATACTTGGCCACCAGAGCAAGTCAAAGGCCCCAGCGAAATCCACTGATATTACTAAGAAGTATTTGGTGGCTGAATTTTTGACGGAATCCGTGAGCTGCCGAAGAGCATCTTCTGCTGAACGGCCTGCCCGAAAGCCAAACTGGTTTGGAGACTGGAGATTTGCATTTTTATAGTGTTTTTCCAATCTGGATAAGAGAAGACGTTCAAATATTTTGCTTAAAATGGGAAGGAGTGCTATGGGTCTGTATGACCTTGGCTGCTCTGGTGGTTTACTTGGGTTCTTCAAAATGAGGCGTAGATTGGCCTCTTTCCAGTCATCTGGGAAGAGTCCAACTTCCAGACAATGGTTGTACAGGCTGAGAAGGAGATTTGATTGCGTCTCTGCAAGCTTCTTAATTACTTCTGCTTCAATGAAGTCTAACCCTGGGCTTTTTTTGTTTTTTGTTTTGCCAATGGAAAGTTTCAATTCATCTAAGTTGAAAGGCGGTTCTATAGAAGTGGTGCTGTAGGATGCGTTTTCAGTACAGATTTCTTGTTGCTGGCTGGATTGAGGATCTGTGTTTAGCGGGAACAGGGTGTCCAAGATGTTGTTTACTGACTCTTCCCATGTGAGGGTTGTGGTGCCCTGCGGGGTGACTGTAGAGGAGATGACCTCACGGTTGAGGGCAGCGAGCATCTGCTTGGGCAGAAATCTTTCGGTGAGTACAAGCCTGTTGTGGTGAGCCACAAGTGCTGGTACCGACCTTAGGCTTGGCTGTGGAATCCTCCAAGAGCAAGCATTCCAAATATTTGGAGATGATATTTGGCCTGAGATTGCATAGGAAGAGCAGAGATTTAAAAACCTGCAGCAGTCATATGATCTGGAGAGCTCATGTATGGTTGGTCACTGACAAACTTAATTTTGCCTAAGTGCGAGATGCTTGAAAATTCAATGGAGGGCCTGGCATATCATGATTCAGTATGTTTGGATGCTCTGATTTATACTTGACTATGGCTAATGCTTCCATAGCACACATTTTGTAATTATTATTTAGTTTAATTCAAACTTTTGAATTGCCTAATTGGGACTTGTGAGTGAGGTGTCATGCATGCACCACAATCTTCATAAGAGCAGATCCACTCATAACCACACTTGTTCAAGATGTCATTATTACTATACATAACAGGTGTAACCAATGTGTTTTTGACGGGCAACTCTACATGCAATTAACAAAATATATAGTACATTCTTTAAATTGCTGATGTTTTGGGAAACATTTACTGGGATTACAGAGCATGGAACCAAAAGTAAAATAAGACAGGAAGACTAAGTTTATGTTAGTGTGCTTAAAGGTGTTTTTAATTCTGCCAGATAATGAATTGTGAAAAGACAAAAACACTATGGGGGGTATCAAAAAGTTCGTACCCTGACCTATATAAGACATCAGTAGGAAGATGCCACTTTTAATATAAGTTGTCTACATATTCCATAACTAACATGTGAAATTTAATTCCCATAGGTGATCGTACACCAGAGGTGGAGCCTGGAATCTAAGGAAGGATGCTATGGTTGACAAAGTGATCACGTTCCTGCATTCTCACGGCAAGAAAGCTCAGGAAATTGACAAAGGAATGAAAGCTGTGTATGGGCAGAATTGTCCATCCTATGACACTGTAAAAAAAGTGGAAATGAGAGTTCCAGTGCAGTCGTAAAGTGTCTTTGCTGAGCCAAGAGGAAGGCCATCAGCATCCACAGACAGTGATACTGTTGCAAAGGTTGAGCAGCTGATGCCAAGTGACAGATATGTGACAATTCATTTCATCGCAAATGCAGTGGGAATTAGTTATGGGTCTGTCCACAGCATTTTACATGGCCATCTGCACATATCTAAGGTCTCCGTACAATGTATTCCAAGGTTGCTGATGCCTTTGCAGAAGCAATTTTGAATGCACTGTTCTTGCCAACTGTTGGATTTGTGCTACTGCAGCCTGACCTAGCACCATTCTCCTGACCTGACCTAGCACCATTCTCCTGACCTGACCTAGCACTATTCTCCCGCACTATAGTGCCAGCCTGACCTATCACCATCAGACTTCTTGTTTCAAGAAACAAAGAAACCACTGCATGGATGCCACTTTGATTCGTCTCAGGAAGTCATTGATGAAGTAGAATCTTGGTTTCAAGCAAAAAGTGTGGAATTCTATGATCAAGGCATTGAAGAACTGAACCATAGATGGGAGAAATGTGTTACTATACATGAAGAGTACATAGAAAAGGATTAAAGTTCCTGTGAAGTTTCATCTTTCTAGGGCTATTGTTTCTAGGTAAGGCTATGAACTTTTTGATATCCCCTTGTATTTAGCTTCTAGCACAGAAAGACAAACACAAGTGTTTGTCTCTGGAGTTCTTGCTCTAAGTCAGCATTCAGGAAGAAATACTTCTTTGCATTCAAGTACCTGCATATATAAAGCAGACCTTCATGGGGTTCTTACTCTAAGTTGGCATTCAGAATAGGACAGGGTTGATCATCTAGAAAATTACCAAAATGGGTAGAACCTATAGATACTGTAGGTACAAAGGGATGTGCCTTGTTTTTTAATGGCCAGATTCAAAACATTAATGCTGTTGTTGATTCCTATTTCAAGGATATATTGTAGTCTGGGGTGAAACAAACTAAATTCTGCTGAGAACTGCCAAGAATGGTCAATGATAGTTCTATGGTGTATAATGGCTTACTATGGCTTATCATCAGCATGACTGGCAAATAATTTAATTTGAGACTTGTAGTGTAGAGTTAATATATTATTTTCTTATTGGCATTATGACTAATATGGACGATGCCATTATCAGTTCATTAAGATACAGGCACAAAAAGAAGTGGTTCATCCTAACTATGTGGAAGTTCAACACTCCTCCAAGCAACAAATGTCATTAATTTATCCTCATGAACATTTAGTAATTCAGAACTTGCCCCTCCCCACAGTTCAACCTTGGATTCACCATGTGCTAGAAGCCTTACTTGTCAAAAAAAGGGTGCAATTGTTGCAAGTTTAGTCTAAATTAAACAACCACCCTGAGAAATATCAGGTCATTTTTCAACAGTTTAATAGAGAATTAATTTAGAATTAAGGTGTAAACCTAATGTGGACTTATCACAGCAATGAACTCTAAAATTGCTTAGTAAACATAATGGCATATTGTGCAAAACAGCAGATGGGGTGGTAAAATTAATGGTAGTAGTGGTTGTATTAATGAATAGAAATGACTGTAACTATTAATGCATCACATTTTCCCAGACAAAACGGACACTTAAAAGATGGACAATTCATTTATCATAACTTTGGTTAAGAACAACGAACAGAGAGTTAGGGCAACAAGGAAAAATCAGGTTATGGATTCTTTAGAATATTGGTATACAGAACATGATCATCAGCTTTCTCAAGTTTATCCTCATTCTTTGTGGACATTATACTTCCCATTGCAACTGCCATGTATGACATCTGGATAAATCATACAGAGAATATCTTTCAAAAGCTAAAATGCATTAATTTAGATTCCAATGATATTCTAGCTTCTTATGATGTGGGTGTGGTTTCCCTCTGTGCTAATATTTGCTTTTGTGAGAATGCTTTGAACTTGGGGATTAGATCCTAAATTAACTCCAGAAGATGTCATTAACTTCTTTCCTTCTATTAGCTAATTGCTTTAGGCATAATATCTCTACTTATAAGCAAATTTTTGAGTTCTCCATGGGCCTTGGCATGTCATTACTGATTTCAGACATCACTTGAATGATAGAAAAAAACAACATATTAACTGCACATTACAATTTTCAGATTAAATTATTTGCCAGATATGCTGACAATATTCTCATTATAAGTCATAGACCTATTATTAACTGCCTCTTAGCAGAATTTAATTCATTTCACCCCAGACTATTTATACCTTTATGTCCTATTTATACCCTTAGACCACTTATACCTTTATATCTTACTTATACCCTTATATACTTACCAAAGACTGCATGTACATTTGAGGTAGGGACTAATAATAGCACTATGGACATTGATTAATGCAGGAGTTCTGTTATGTGCATTTTTGTTTCTGTGTTAGAGGCAACTTCCCCCCACAGTTATGAATGAGGTCATGTTTTGTGTTATTGATATAACACAAAGTCTAATCCATTGGAAAGCTTAGTAAAATAGTCTCCTTGCCCTTTCATAGTAGTTCATTAACCCACAGGATTAAATACATCTTTAAGCACATTGACATAAAGATTAGTTTTTTTCTTGTCTTATATTAATGTTGTCTCATCTGTAATCTCATTAAATGTTCCTACATCAGTGATTTCAGTAATGTAGTACATTTTATTCATTTCCAAGAGTGATTACTGACTAAACACGTGCACTTCACTTCTTTTAGGTGTATATCACACACAGTAGCAGTGTCATCTTGAACATGCACACTTACTTTCATGCTTATGATGCGTAGTGTGGATCTGCATTTAGTGGCTAATGTTACGAGAAAGCAAGCTTATACAGCTTCAACAAAAAAGAAAAAGAAAAAACACAACCTTCCCTTATCACCTCTCTAATAATTTGTCTAGATCCTCTTTAATTTTTTTTTTTAAACTATCCACTTCCACAGCACCAGGTGGAAATTTTTTCCAACAATCAACCACCTGCTGGCCAAAAGCAAATTCTGCACATCAATCCTGCAACCATTCTTCCCAATTTAAATTTATACTTTCCCTCTCTCACATGTGTTGTCTGAACAAGAGGAAAGAAGCCATCAACATTTATCTTTCTCAATCCATTCAAAGTCTTACAGATCTCCTGAGAGGTGCCTAATCTCCAGATGCTGCAGTTTGCAGAGCTGAAGCCTTTCTTGGTAATAGTACTTGTCCACTCACTAATCTTTCCATACCAACAGATCAACATCTTTCCTATAATGAGGCTTCCAGACCTATATACAGTATGCAACGTGTGGCCTAATCATTTCCTTATACAGGATTTTAACCTCCTTATTGCTGCTGCCAAAATTCCTGTATATCATTGAATTTTGCAAGCGGGGATAAGGAGGTGATTATCCCTTTGTATAAGGCAATGGCCAGGCAAGAGAGTTGCTAGAACGAATACAGAGAAGGGCAGCAAGACTGGTGAGGGGAACAAAGGAGTGCTCTTATGAAGAAAGGCTTAAGTACTGCAAATTGCAGCTTCTGAAACTGAGGAAAGACTGTTGTAGAATAGATGTGCTGGAATAGATTTACATTTAGTCAGCGGGTAGTTGATTGTTGGAACAAACTTCCATCTGTTGTTGTGGAAGTTGGTAGCTTAAATAAATTCAAGGCCTAGACAAACATTTGGAATGAATGGATCAATGAAATGGGAAGGGTTTTTTTTTTTTTTTTTTGGCTGATGCTGTATAAGCTTGCTTTCTTGCATCATATGCCTCTATTAATGCTAAAAACCTCATGAGCTCTCCTAGTAACCTGTCTACACCACTCAGAGGACATGTCTAACTGCACAATTACCCCCAGGTCTCTTTTCATTCTCCACCACTGTTGTATCCAGGTATCATCGTAAGGGGAAAGCATGATGACCAGGTTTTTGAGTGTTTTTTTTTTAGATAGACCTAGGAACACTTATACACGTGGTTTAGGGGACATATGCCCCCCACACTGCCTACCCTTGAATATGCCCCTGTTCTCCACTACCCTCAGTTTTGTACCACACAGATATTGGCATAGTGCTGAGAGTACAACACCACACAGGTGGTCCTTGAGGCTTATCACAAACATTCTCTCAGGTATAACAAGCCAGGACTTGCCACTTTTGTGTCTTAAATGCTGATGGAACTGATATTCAGATATCAGTTGACAGTCAAGTGGACAAAATTTTGGTGACATCAGGTCATTCTGTGATAACCAAATCCTCCTCTTGCACCTTTACTATGGAGAGACTAACTTACTGTTCTAATCCTGGATATACCGCTCCCCACCCCAATATATAAGTCCTGAAAGATTGAACCTAATATTACTGGAGCTGACAACCCAAATGTGAACTAATTTAAGTAAGGGTCAAGGTGTGGCATTCACACCACACAGAGGAATGCCATCCCTTTTGTGTCTCCAGGCAATACTAGTTGGTAGATGACTCTCATCTCCCAGTGCAATACAACCACTTTGTTTATTGGTTTATTGGAGGCTTGAAGTGTTGAAACCCATGTGTAGTCTCCAAAGAAACTTCTTACAGTCATTACCTGGCAGAGTAAAGGCAGCAAGATTATACACTACAAATAAGTTCAGTCCACCAGACTGAACTTATTTGTAACTAGTGTATAATCTTGCTGCCTTTACTCTGCCAGGTAATGACTGGAAGAAGTCTGAATAGTGTGGGGCATGCCAAGACCATGTTCTAGATGCATTACTCTCAATCTGCAACTCTATTCTTTCCACACGAGTTTTCCCTGCTCAGTGGAATGAATACTCTGTGAGGCCACTGCCTAAGGTCAAAGCACCAACAAGCCTAAAAGATTTCAGACCAATCTCAACTTCTTCCACCCTCCTCAAACTTCTAGAAAAGGTACTCCTTCCGGCATTAAACAAACAGTTGATGCCACAGAAGCCAAAACAGTTCCATTTCACAGTTGAAAATAGATCCACCATAACAAACCTCATGGCCGCACAGACATCAATTCTTCAAGCCTTCGAAACTAAATCTGAATTAGCTATAGTGCACGCTGACATTGAAGCTGCTTTTGACAGCCTAGACGTCACAGCCCTTCTCAGACTCCTGCAATTCTTCTTCAGGATTAATGGAGACCTACTAGCTTTCCTCACCGCCTTATTGAAGAATAGAAGTGTCCACCTCACTTTGAAGAAAATCCACTTTACAAGAAAAATTAATGCAGGAGTCCCTCAAGGTGGTGTCCTGTCTGGCCTTCTCTTCTCAGCGATTCTGATTCCTTTCATGAGTCATCGTGATGATGCTCTAATATATGCCGACGATATAAAGTTTCTTACCTTAATCCCACCGTCTGCAAACCCAATGGAAATTACGTCTTCCATCGCAGAGAACTTGACCACTCTTTCAACTTACTTGAAGATGTTTGGATTAAACCTTAACCCGTCAAAATCTGCAATAATGACTTACTCATTGAAACAGCAACCAACAATAATTCAACCTTCAGTTTTAGGTACTCTAATTCCAGTGGTTACCTGCCATAAAGATCTAGGGGTATATTTTGATCCGAAGCTGAAATTTAATGATCACACAGAATACCTCCGGAAGCGTTTTAACACCCTACGCTGGAAAGCGAAACAATACTTACTTCATTCCAACGATGCCGCAACCACTACCAGATATCTTCAAGCCACTGTTTATCCGGCTATTTTATATGCTGCTGAAATTTGGGCATCTGCGTCGCCTTCACTTCAAAAACCAGTGTTCTCGTGTGAATACTGGACCCTGAAATGGGCCACAAATAAGCATTGCCGACCCCCTCAATTGAGAACAACTGACATGGCTGAGCAGCTAAATGTACCCAGGATCCCGAGGTTAATTGACAGCAGGCGTTTAATGACTTCAGTAAAAATGTACACAGGAGTAATAAACACCCCAAACATCTGGGATTTCTGTCAGTGGCACAATCCTACGCCATCCTTGAGGTCAGAGCCCACACTAATCCTCAAATACAACCGGTTGAAACTGTGTAGTCGGTTCCTACCTGCCCAGGCACTCCCCAAAATTCAGGCACTGCTCCGTCTTGGAGTCGACCTTCAGAAATTAGCTACCGACTACAAATACCGTCACATGCTCCTCGAGTGGATTCCATCTGTGGAACTAGGATAATTTCCTCCATATGACGTTTAGTCCTCATTTTTCATTATTACAATTTACATGTTTGTAACTCATAATTTACATGTTTGTAACTCTTAATTTCCATGTAACGGTAATTTTTTTCCTTTTTGCCAATTAATTTCATTTATAATTTCATTTATAATGTAAAACTCCTGGCCATGTCGCCGTGTTGAGTATTATTGTCTCTAGTACATGTTCTGTACTTATTAGCAATAAAGAATTTTATTTATTTATGTCATGGAGCTGGGTATATCCTTACTGTGCATATGCAATATTCAAAAATTTCATTATTCATACAAGGTTATTTTCCCCTCCACTTTTATTTTACTATGGAATACATCACAAACAGTGAAACTAATAAAATAAACTTATCTGCAAAAAGATCTAAACCTCCCAAACACTCATTTGTTCATTTAGTCTGGTAATTTTGCTGATAATTTTGACTCACAGAGCATTATTATTATGAACGAGTTCATAATTATTGTGGCAAGAGTTCATAATTATGAACTTTTGCCACATGGTCAAAGTTAACCAAAAATACTACAAAACAGTTCTACAGTGAATGAACAATGTAATTTAGAAAAAATGGCCAAGCAAGTGGGCTTTGGGGAATTCTTTCTTCCATTATGACGACTCTTCATACTGGGCATGTTTATTCAAGAATTTCTTGTGAAGCACTCTGTCACTGTGGTCCCCCCTCCATCCACCATATTTAACAGATGTAGTTCCATGTTCTTTTTTTTTTTTTTTTTTATATCCCCCCTACCCAAGTTTAAAGCCCTCTTAAAAGGTTGCAGATTTGCAGTAACTGAGGAAGAAATTATTTAGAAAGTTATATGAGGGCCTATTAGCAATTCCAAGAGAAGCTTATCAGGAATGCTTCCAGAAGATATACAGAAGTGTTAGAGTGTGCATATACAATGTCTCATTGTAAGCGGAGATGGGGGAACCCCCCCCCAGTGCCGTCAGACAACTAACAGACTTGTATATTTCATTGTAGATCTCATTTGTCCAAATTCCATTTGCTCAGTTATGGACAAATTAGATCTACAAACAAATTGCACGAAATAAAACCTAATCCACAAATATGGGACTCTGGTAACAGATGAAAATGCAGAGAAGTGGTAATTGTTGTGAGCACAAGAATCAATTGCACACATCACACATGGTCACCTATTAACAAGTAAAAATTATCCTCTTTGTTTATCACATCAAGTCCATCTTTCACTGAAATACATACTGGTAGAATGTTCTCATTTTACAAATACTTGTCAGAGGAATTATTTCCTTTTCATGACAAATCCACTTTATTAAAATCATATCTAACAGAATATGAGATGCATAAAAAAATACTAGAAAAAACACATCATGGCCTTAGTTGCCATTTTATCTTTAAACCTTACATTGAGACCAAACATTAAGAGTTTAACTTAAACTCAGAACTGAAGATAACTTTGACTTCAAAACTTTCTTGGCATAAGCGTATCCCAAGTATTACTGCCCTCTGCATTTTAAAAACTAGGTTTTATCTTCCACTGTCAGCATTAAATGTACAAATCATAAACCTTAAACTCTATCTGAAAGAGGACAGTTACATTAATTAATATTTTTTTCCCTTAAAATCTCACTCCGTTACTACTGTATAGAAAACCTTTTCTATACAGTAGTAAACATTAATTTGGCTAGCTAACACAACGTAAGCAAGCTAATATCATATCACAGTTTAGTATTAATATTAGTTTTGGTAGTGGCAAATGATGCAAGAAAGTAAACTTATACAGCATCAGCCAATAAAAATCCCATTTCACGTATCCATTCCCTCCAATAGTTTGTCTAGTTCTTCCTTGAAATTATTTAATCTATCAACTTCAACAACAACCACAGGTGGAAGTTTTTTCTGGCAGTCAACCAACTGCTGGCTAAAGGCAAGCTTCTGCATATCTATTCTGCAACCATCCTTCTTCAGTTTGAATTTATGCTACCTAATGCATATATTCTAAGCAAGAGTAAGAATCCCATAAACATTGAGCTTACTCAATCCGTTAAAAGTCTTAAACACCTCACTCAGATTACTTTGCAAGTACCTAGTCTAGAGACACTGCACTTTGCATAACTGAAGCCTTTTTTGGTTAGAGTGCCCCATTTTTTCTCCTTACTAATCTCATTACCCTTCTCTGTACTCGTTCTAGAAGCTTCACATCCTTCCTGAAATGAGACTTCCAGACCTGTATGCAGTACTCAAGATGTGGCCTGATCATTGCCTTATACAGTGGGATAATCACCTCCTTATCCTTGTTAGCAAAATTCCAGTATATAGTAGTAGTAGTAGTAATAATAGAGGCATGTGATGCAAGAAAGCAAGTGTATGAGCTTAGGTAGCATCAGCTAAAAAAAAAAAACAACAACAATTTCACACATCCATTCCCTCTAAAAGTTTGTCCAGTTCCTTCTTGAATTTATTTAAACTATCAACTTCCGAAAAGACAAATGGAAGTTTTTTCCAGAAATTAACCACCTGCTGGCTAAAGGCAAATTGTCTTTTCTCAGTATGAATTTATGCTTCATAAGATTCATAATCTGAGCAAGCGGAAAAATCCCAGCATAATTCAGCACACTCAACCCACTTAAGGCCTTATACACCTCAATCAGATAACCATGCAGGTGCTTAGTCTCCAGCCACTGCAATTTGCAGAATTTAAGCCTTTCTTGGTAAGAGAACCCCTTCACTCCCCTCGCCAATCTTCTTGCCCTTCTCTGTACACGCTCAAACAACGCTACATCCTTCCTAAAATGAAGCTTCCACACCTGTACGCAGTACTCAAGGCTTGGCCTGACCATTGCCTTATACAAAAGGATAATCACCTCCTTTTCCTTGCTAACAAAACTCCTGTATATCATTGACAATACCCCATGACCTGCTCTGACAACCTGTCTGTATTGCTCAGAAAACTTTATATCTGACTGCACAATCACTCCGTGCTCTTTTTCATTTTCTACCACCCTAAGTGTAGTACCACACAGTTGGTACATTTTTCTGGGATTACTTCTACTCAAATGCAGTACTTTGCATTTTCAATGCTAAACTTCAGTTGCCACTTCTCAGCCCATCTGCTCAAATTTTGTATATCCTGTTGCAGTAGCACACTGTCATTAACAACCCTGCCAACCTTTGTATCATCTGCAAACTTCGACATTTAGCCTAGTATACCTTCATCAAAATCATTGATAAATATACAAAACAACAGTGGGCCCAACACTGAACACTGTGGGACTCCACTAATAACATTAGTCCACGAAGAACAGCATCCATCAATTACCTGTCTTCTCTCACTCAACCACCCTTTTATCCATTGTAGAAACTTAATACCCTTACCCTTAATACTATACTGCTCCAATTTGTACAGTAATCTTTTATGCGCAATAGTGTCAAAAGCTTTCCCTGAAATCAAAGTATATGATATCAAAATTATTTTTTGCATCCAGTTCCTCTGTAACCATATCATAGTATCCAATCAAATTTGACAGACAAAACTTTCCCTTAACAAACCCATGCTGTGTCTGAATTATTACTGCAGTCTTGTCTAGATGATCCTGCAGTGCCCCTTGAACCACCATTATTTTCCCCAGAACTGAAATTAAACTAACAGGTTGATAATTACCCATGTGACCCTTCGTGAATTGGGGATACATTTGCACATCTCCAGTCCATGGGGACTTCCCCTGAATCCAAGTATGCTCTCATAATTATGACTAAGGGTTTGTTTACTTCCTTTGCTGCCTCCTTTAATATAACTGGATAGATCCCATCCACTCCAGGTGCCTTTCTTATGTTTAACTTCAACAATTTCTCCTCCACTTTGCTCTCAGTTATTACAGAATCACTAAGCACCCTGTTACAGTTTGATAAACTTCTGGCATTTTCTTCCCTTAATAACTCTTCATGCATGAATGTAGATGCAAAATAATCATTCAGATTTGCAGGATCATCAACAGTTAAACCATCGATATCAAGTGGACCAATCTGATTCATCCCCTTCCTTCTAGAGTTATAATTAAAGAAGTCCTTGTTGTTGTTTTTCTTAGCATCCTTTGCAAAAGATTTCTCATAATCTGCCTTTGCTTGCCTAATTTCCTTTGTGACTTGATTACAGACTAGCTTATATCTGCCATAGGGTTCTGTTTTGCCTGATACTTTATATGCATCCCATGCATTTTTCTTCTCTGCCACGAGTCTCATTGGCGCCTCCGTAGCCATGTGGGAATTAGCAGTAGTGCGTATCACATGCTTCTTGATTAGACCGGGGTTCGAGCCTGTCACTACCAAATACGGAAGATGCGGTAAGGTCAGGGAATGACCACCGCATATCCCGGAGCAATATGGCCTTAGTTGCTAATGCTCCTAAAAACCAAAACAACAACAACAACGAGTCTCATTAGTTCATCTAACATCCATTTAGGCCTAAAACTTGAACAATGTTTCTTAATCAGTATGAAAAGCCTAGTAACTTCCACGATTAATTCCTTGAATGCTTCCCACTTAGAATTTTCTCTCAGTAACATCATCAGTTGGTCCCACTGTACAGAATTTAAAAACTGTCTGAGACCACTGTAGTCACCTTTACGGAAGCAAAAACCCTTCCTTTTACCCCTGATGGTAATTATCTGTAGATACTGTAGATTTACTTTAAGTAAATCTACAGTACTCAAGCCCATGGTTTTTCAAAGGACCCCCCCCATCAATACCTTAATATACATTTTTAAGTAACTAAATTCATTTTTGACAATCGGCAAAAATATTTACAAACTTAAAATGATAAGACTATTTTTTAATTAATTTTTTATCTTGTTGAGATTTATTATATGTTAGGAATGACTTTTATTTCATCCCTCATATCTACATCTACATGTGGGCTCATGGAAACACATATGCAAACACAAATCTCACAAAGCAGGTTTGCACCAGAGCCCATGCACTTTGCAATGGAGCCCACATTAGCTCTAAGTGCCCCTGTCCTTTCTCAAAATGCCATACCAAACAATCAGGCAGTGGATAAATTAACTTTACTAGTTTATTCAATGGTCAAAAATTCACTCTAATTTTCTATAAAGAATTCCTTTTTTTAAATTGTTTACATTAATTGATAGTTTTTTTTATTTATTATTTTTTGGCCCCATGAACTTTGATACCCTGAGCCAATTCCACTTTGGCTTGTCACTTAAGCTGGCCTTGTCAAAACTCTTAACAGCTACAAAAACTCACAACTCTTGGCAGAACCCCTTTTAATATTTCCCGATATCTCCTTGAATGATCCTCATTGAATGTGAATTTATAAAGGTTGATTGGGGGGGAAAAAAGGGAGAACCCCTTCATGATAATGTTTGTGCTCTAATCATGATTTACATGGCTGGGGCTTTGGGAGGGCATGTAGAAAATTCACATGTCTGCAGAACTGTCCTATCGGCCCAGCATTTTGCTGTTCTGGGCATCACCAGTGCTTTTAAAACCATAGCTACTGAAGCTGTATGTGTCTTGGCAGGTAAGTTACCTGTAGATCTGCTGGTGGCTAGGTCTTTGTTAGCATATGCTCTGAAGAAAGGAGTTTCGCTGACAAATTTTTGGCATCTGGCCATTCCCAGTTAGGGTGGCAGCTGACAGCCTTGATTTTTCATCTGAGTGGGGGAAAATCAATGATGAGCTGTGTACCATATGGCAGGTACAATGGACAAACTCTGAGAAAGGAAGACATTTATTTTCCTTCATTCATACTGTTGACAGATGGCAAAGTCCATGGTTGCAGTTCAGGCTGTCGCCCTGTGCCATCCTCACTGGACTGGGCTTGAGGTCAAGGCTATTTCAGCTGGGGCTAGTCCCTTCAGACCTTTGCTTCTGTTGGCAGCTGGAAACTGGCCTCCACATTGTGTTTACTTGCCTCTGTTATCAAGAGCTTAAAGCTCAGTTTGAGCAAGGGTAATTCACCTTGGTGGAGTTCTTTTTGTCGAGAGATATGATCAGCAGGTTTGCTGAATATCAGGACCAAAGTATGCCTGCCAGGGGCAAAATTCGATGATGTTTTAGGGCAGATATCACCTTTTAAGGGCACAAAAGGTGTTATTGATGTACACGTTGGCACTAATTATTATTATTATCATTAGCCATATGGTGCAAAGAAGCCTGAGGCTTATGCTGCACCAGCCAAAAAAAAAAAAAAAAATTTCTGAATTACCCCGAGAGAGAGAGAGAGAGTAGAAGGTAATCACCAAGAAAAAGAAGAATGATGATATGCAGCTCAGGACCCTGGGTGTGCCAAGTCCATACTCACCAGATGTGAGTCCCTGGGGTTAAATGACCTTAAGAGTAAGAGATCTGCAGATTTATTTAAAAAGTACAGGTCAATGCTGGAAAAAAGTCGCTAGTTAGGGTTAAATTTGAAAGAGTCTGCAATTCTGCCCAGACACGATAGGAGATATATGTATGATGAGAGCCTTGTTAATCAATTTGGCCCTGGACAGATTGTGCAAGGCTCACGGGGTAGAATTTTTTTCAGCATGGTCTGTGCTTGCTAATAGGAGAAACTGCTTCTACAGGGATAGGATATGCTTAAATAGAAAGGGTGCAAGAATATTTGCTGATGCTATTGAGGCTGTGTTAGGTGGGTCGAAAAACTGCTAGACTGGGGGGGGGGGATTCGCAGACTAAAAGATTAACGGTAGCTGCAGGCAGAGGCTAAAGTGATTCTTGCACTGCTTCTATTGTAATGAGCAGCAGCCTAGAGAGGAAGTTGCTGGGGACTTCAAGAGCTGCTGGGAGTCATCATGGAACAAGTAAATACATGGGCTGTGTTAGGGTAACTAAGAGTAAGAACAAGTGCATGTATACTTGCATATACAATAATGAAAGAAGTATAGTAAATAAAATTGATGAATTTGAAGTGCTGATCAAGACATCAAAGGCAGATATTGTTGGGAGTATGATATGTACAGAAAGGATAGACAGGAAGGGAGGAAGGGTCCCTTAGTTGCTAATGCTCCTAAAAACCAAATAACAAACAACAACAAAACAAACGATGGGGAATTTTAACACTCTAGATATTGACTGCAACTTTTGGGTTGGTCACTCACACACTAGCAAGACTTTTGTGGATTTATTCGATTATTGTTTTCTACAGCAACATTTTTGAGGGGCAGCCAGAGGGAGTAATACCCTTGATCTGATTATCAGCAGTGATTATTCATGCATTAAGAATTTGCAGATATAGGAAACACTAGGTGACAGTGATCACATTGTACCGATGTGAGATTTACTTAAATATGTAATTACAATCAATGGTAAAGGGAAAGGTTTTTTTTTTTTTTTTTTTTTCATAAAGGTGACTACATTGATTTCAGACAGGTTTTAAATTCTGTACAGTGGATCAACTAATGATGTTACCAATGTTGAATTCTAAACGGAGGCTACTTGGCTTTTTATTCCAACTAAGAAATACTGTTCAAGGTTCAGACCTAAATGGATGTCGGATGAATTAATGAGACTCCTGACAGAGAAGAAAAATGCATGGGAAGCATATAAATTATCAGGCAACACAGAAACCTATGGCAGCTATAAGCTAATCGGTAATCAAGTCACAAAGGAGGTTAGGCAGGCAAAGACAGATTACGAGAAATCTTTGGCAAAGGATGCAAAGAAAAAGAGCAAGGAGTTCTTTACTTATCTAAACTCTAGAAGGAAAGGGATGAATCAGATTGGACCACTTAACATAGATGGGTTGACTATTGATGATAATGCTCAGTTAGCTGATAAACTGAATGAGTATTTTGCATCTACATTCACACATGAGGAGTTATTCAAGGAGGGAAATGCCAGAAGTTTATCAAACTCAACTCTAACAGGGAGCTAAGTGATTTTGTTATAACTGAGAGCAAAGTGGAGGAGAAATTGTTGAAGTTAATCATAAAACCTAGGGCAGATGGAATCTATCCAGTTATAATGATGGAGGCAGCAAGGGAAGTAAGCAAACCCTTAGCCATAATTATGAGATCATCCTTAGAGTCAGGGGAGGTCCCCATGGACTGGAGATGTGCAAAAGTATCCCCAATTCACAAAGGGTGACACATAATTATAGACCTGTTAGTTTGATTTCTGTTTTGGGGAAAATAATGGAGTCACTGGTTAAAGAGGTGATACAGGATCACCTAGACAAGCCATCAGTAATATCTCAGACACAGCATGGGTTTGTTAAGGGAAAGTCTTGTCTGACAAATTTGATTGGTTATTATGATGTGGTCACAAAGGAACTGGATGCAAAAAATAATTTTGATATCTTATACTTGGAATTCAGGAAAGCTTTTGATATTGTTGCACATGGAAGACTGCTCTACAAATTGGAGAAGTATGGCAATAAGGGCAAGTTACTGCAATGGATGAAATGATGGTTGAGTGGGAGACGGCAGAGAGTGGTAATAAATGGACACAGCTCTACTTGGACTAATGTTATTAGTGGAGTCCCCCAAGGTTTGGTGCTGGCCCATTGTTGTTTTGTGTATTTATTAATGATATCGATGATGGTATATCAGGCTTAATGTCCAAGTTTGCAGATGATACAAAGGTTGGCAGGGTTGATAATCACAATAAAGACAGTATGCTACTGCAACAGGATCTAGAAAAGTTAGGCAGATGGGCTGAGAAGTGGCAGCTGCAGTTTAAAATTGACAAATGCAAAGTACTCCATATGGGTAGCAATAACCCAAGAGGAATGTACCAACTGTGTGGTACTACACTCAGGGAGGTGGAGATTGAAAAACACCTGGGAGTAATTGTGCAGTCAGATATGAGTTCTCTGAACAGTGCAGAGGGCTGCCAGAGCAGGTCATGGAGTTTTGTCAACGATATATAGTGAAACTTCTCCTACCTCTCTTTAACGGACATCTCTCTACAACGGACATTTTCAAATTCCCCAACTCACCTCTATTGGTTTTAAGGTTTGCAGCTTCTGTCTAGCGGACATTCTCTGTAACGGACGTGGACAGGCAATCTGCACTGTTTCGTTTAGATTAGCACTTAATTTAATCTCCCAATAACGGACAGCGGGTGAACTCACGGCCCTTTTTCTAGGAACGTTTCTTCCACATATTGCCTCAATCGTGTGTTTATTTTCTATTTCCGATTCTCTGAATTTTTTGAAGGGTTACATCGCGGTTCTAAACCCATTTTTCAAGAATTTTAAGGCACGTGTAAAACTTCTGATGAGTTCGGTGTGTGCAGGGGGGGGGGGGGAATTTGGTCGGCCTTTCGTCTTTTGAGTTTCAGTTTTCAGTTTTGTTCAGTGTCGTGTGAAGAGCACAATGTCTTCTCGTAAACATTTAACTTTAAAAGATAAAGTCGAACTCATTAATGCGTATGATCAGCAAAAATATAGTGTTCGCAATCTTGCTGCAAAATTCAAAATCGGGAAGATGCAGGTAAGCGACATCCTGAAGAAGAAAAAATGAACTGCTGAAACAATTTTGGCAACACATAAATGATCAGGCTCAAAAATTATTAATGTTATGTATGAGTGGTTTTGTTCGCGCACATGCTAAAAAAATTCCGATTAATGGGCCAATTATTAGGGAAAAGGCTTTGGAGGTTGCGAAATCTATGGGAGTAAATGAGTTCAAAGCTTCTGTGGGATGGCTAGACAAGTTCAAAACTCGGCATAAAATTTCTTGGAAAACCGTAAGTGGTGAAGGTGGATCTGTTGATACTGGGGTTGTAACAGAGTGGACCGTCAAATTGGAAGATTTATGTCGCGATTTTGAAGCTGAGGATATTTACAACTGTGACGAAACAGAGTTGTTTTTTAAAGCTCTTTCTGAAAAAACAATGAGTCTAAAAAACGAAAAGTGCCAGGGTGGAAAAATTTCTAAGGAATGCTTGACTGTACTATTCTGTACAAATATGCTGGGAGACTTTGAACAACCTCTTGTTATAGGAAAACCACAAAATCCTAGTTGTTTCAAGGGCATAAAGTTGAATCTTTTGAATGTTGGCTGGAAGTCTAATAAAAAGGCGTGGATGACACGAGATATCATGAGCGAATGGATAGGTCACTTTAACCAAAACACGATTCGTCAAAACAGAAAAATTATTCTTTTCATGGATAATGCTACATCTCACCCGCACATTGAATTGTCCATCATTCAAATCATTTTTCTGCCACCAAACACATATGCAGTGTCAGCCCTTGGATCAAGGGATAATAAAAAATTTTAAACTTCACTACAGGAAACGCGTTTTAAGACATCTCATTGCAAACATGAACGATGTAACATGTGCGAGTGACCTTGCAAAGAAACTCAGCATCCTAGATGCGATTCAATGGATTTCCTCTTCAGTAAACGCAATTAGAAAACAAACTGTCGTGAACTGTTTTGTAAAGTCTGGCTTCTCAAACGCAAAAATTGAAGTAGTGAACAGCAATGTGGACCACCAAGAAGAACAAGAACTTCAACATCTATTGATAATGTACGATACTTCCGCTACAAGTGACCCTGGCTACAAAGATATAAACTCGAACCTAACTACAGAAGATGGTGCTCTAGATATCAACGACATTATCATCAATATTGTTCAAGAAGTTCCTCATGAGGATGAAGAAATGGAAGAGGTCATTCTGTCGAAGAACACATTAACGACCAACCACCGATGGAAATAGAAGAAGCGCTCATACAAATCAATTGTTTAAAAATGTTTTTCGCCGCTGAAGAAGATACTGAAGGACTTTCGATGGTTTCTTCACTCCAAACAAATGTTGAAAACAAAATTATCAGCCGGAAGAAGGTGCAGAAGAAAATAAGTGATTACTGTATGTATTTTTCTTAAGATAAAGTCATAATATACATAGCACAATTGTATGTATATTATTTACAAAAATATTGTGCAAAATCTGTATATATTTTAATTTAATTTTACATTAAATGTTTAACGATTTTTCTTTCTTTCTTTTTTTTTTCTCCCTCAGACTTCTTGTTAGTGGACACTTCTCTCTAACGGACAAATTTTCATTCCCCATGGCTGTCCGTTAAAGGGAAGTTTCACTGTATAGGAATTTTGCTAGCAGAGACAAAGTGGTGATTATCTCTTTGTGTAAGGCAGTGGTCAGGCCACACCTTGATTACTGTATACAGGTCTGGAAGCCTCATTTTAGGAAGAATATAGAGTTGCTAGAACGTGTACAGATTAGGGCAACAAGATTGTTAAGAGGAACAAAGGTGTGTACTTACGAAGAAAGGCTTAAGTACTGCAAGTTGCAGTATCTGGAGACTAAGCACCTGCAAGGTGATCTGATCGAGGTGTATAAGGCCTTGAATGGTTTGAGCAGGCTCAATGCTGACAGCATACTTCTGCTTGCTCGGATTAAGAACCTGAGGGGGCACAGATTCAAATCAAGTTTTTTTTTTTTTTTTTGGCTGATGCTGTATAAGTTTGCATTCTTGCATCATATGCCTCAACAAGAAAATCAAATATCCATTTGATTTTCTCAAAGAACAGCAGTTCTTGATAGTAGTAGTAGTAGTGGCATGTGATGCAAGAAAGCAAGTGAATGAGCTTATGCAGCATCAACCAAAAAAAATTACAAAATAAATCCCACTAAATGTCCAATTCCTCCTTAAATTTATTTAACTTATTAACTACCGAAACGACAGATGGAAGTTGGTTCCAGCAATTAACCACCCCACTGGCTAAAGGCAAATTTCTGCACATCTATTCTACATCTGTCTTTTCTTAATTTGAATTTATGCCCCCTTAGGTTCATAATCTGAACAAGTGGAAGGATCCCATCAGAATTCAGTGTACTCAGCCCATTCAAGGCCTTCAACACCTCAATCAGATCACTCTGCTGGTGCCTAGTCTCCAGCCACTGCAATTTGCAGAACTTTAGCCTCTCTTGGTAAGAGAATCCTTTCATTCCCCTCACCAATCTTGTTGCCCTTCTCTGTACACGCTCAAACAAATCGACATCCTTCTTAAATGAGGCCTCCAGACCTGTACGCAGTACTCAAGGCCTGACCATTGCCTTATACAGAGGGACAATCACCTCCTTTTCCCTTCTAGCAAAATTCCTATATATCATTGACAAAACCCCATGACCTGCCCTGGCAGCCTGTCTGCATTGCTCAGAAAACTTCATATCTGACTGCACAATTACTTCCAGGTCTTTTTCATTTTCTACCACCTTAAGTGTAGTACCACACAGTTGGTACTTTTCTCTCGGGTTACTTCTACCCATATGCAGTACTTTGCATTTGTCAAGGTTAAACTTCAGTTGCCACTTCTTAGCCCATCTGCCCAAATTATCTAGATCCTGTTGCAGTAGCACACTGCCATTACTGTCATTATCAACCCTGCCAACCTTTGTATCATCTGCAAACTTCGACACTAAGCCTGATATACCTTCATCAATATCATTGATAAATATACAAAACAACAGAGGACCCAACACCGAACCCTGTGGGACTCCACTAATAACATTAGTCCACGAAGAGCAGCACCCATTAATTACCACTCTCTGTCTTCTCCCACTCAACCATCCTTTTATCCATTGTAGCAACTTACTCTTAATACCATTCTGCTCCAATTTGTACAATAGTTTTCCATGCGCAACAGTATCAAAAGCTTTCCTGAAATCCAAATATATGATATCAAAATTATTTTTTGCATCCAGTTCCTTTGTAACCACATCATAATGACCAATCAAATTTGTCAGACAAGGCTTTCCCTTAACAAACCCATGCTGTGTCTGAATTATTGCTGCAGTCTTGTCTAGATGATCCTGCAGTGCATCTTTAACCAGACTCCATTATTTTACCCGGAACAGAAGTTAAACTAACTGGTCTGTAATTACTCGTGTTACCCTTCGATCCCCCTTTGTGAATTGGGTATACAGCTGCACATCTCCAGTCCGTGGTAACCTCCCCTGAGTCCAAGGATGCTTTATAATTATGGCTAAGGGTTTGCTTAGTTGCTTTGCTGCCTCCTTTAATATAACTGGATAGATCCCATCAACCCCAGGTGCTTTTCTTATGTTTAACTAGGCATTAGTGATCTACCTCCTTGTTGTGGGGACAGTAATTCATGTTGGTGGTGTGAGGCTAAATGATTGCTCTTCACAATCAAATAATATTATTTGAATTGACCATTGTGGTCTCTACATTTTGTTTAATTTATTAACCTATGAGTTTGGTTAAGCTCTAAGACAGATGAAAACTAGTCACATATGGGCAAAAGCCTGGGTGGCAACTAGGATGATTGCTTGTTCAAATGACATCTCCCTGAAGGATCCTCACTTAATGTGACTTTATAAAAGCATTATCAACGTCAAACAAATTGTGAGGAAGCAAAATGATATTTTAATTCCCACGTAGAACATAATTTTTACTTTTGACATTTGCAAACCATCTATGATCAAAAGAGGTTATCTTGACTGTTGTGCCAAAGCTTGCATTCGAAACTCTTTCTCTACTACAAATACTAAAAGTTCAGGCACTCACAGATGATCCACAAAGGAGCAGTGCAACTGCATGTGCAATGTGCAGCTAGTTGGTTAAACAGAGGCAACTATCCTGCCATGCAGGTCATTAACTTAATAGGAAAGATCAGTATTGACCACCATACAAATAAATCACAGACAAACAAGGTAAAGCTGTAAACCCCTCAATTACTGTATGTCCAATTCTAGAACCGTTTGCTGAAGAAAAGATGGATACCGTTTTTTTTTTTTTTTGAAGAAAGAGAAAAGTAAGATTGAATGACATAAACCTTCAGTGATTCTCAAACAAATTGAGGATTCCGTGAAATCCAAATAATGCTTACCTGACATATCCGTGAACTGCTTACACAGTATTTCTTCTATCTGCAAGAAACCAACCTAACCCTACAAATAGCTATCCCACTCCAGAAATATGTAATATATCAGTGAGATAATATTACACAGAATCTGAATAATCTAGCATTTAGAGGGATAGCATTGATAATTACTCAGAGATACCCTCAAAACTGATTGCACTAAAAACCAAACCTTGAAGCAGCTTGAGTCAGTATAAACTTTGATTTAATTCTTGTCTCATTATACTTGTCCTCTAATCAATATACAGTAAGACTCCCATATCCATGAGGGATATGTTCCAAGACTTACCGTGGATGGCTGAAACCGCGGATATAAGTGAACACCTGCTGACCTCATATATAACATGATTTTCTTGTACGTACAAGGGTGGTTCAATAACTCGTACAGGTGCATGTATACCTGCGTGTACACCAATGCTAGGAGTTTGGTAAATAAATTTGATGAATTTGAGGTATTGCTCAAAACATCAAAGGCAGATATTGTTGGGATATCAGAGACGTGGTGTCACACAGATATAAGTGTGACACCATGCGGAACTGGAATTTGGGGAATACAATGTATATAGAAAGGATAGACAGGACAGGAGGGGAGGAGGGGTTATGCTATTAATTAAGAAACACATAAAGTCAAAGGAAGTGAAGCCAGTTGACATCGATGGACAGGGCAGTGTCGAGTCAGTTTGGTGTGACATAAGCATAGGGAAATCAAAATTGAGAGTAGGAGTGTGCTATAGGCCTAATGACTCTGATGAGTATAATAATATATTGTACAGGGAAATAGAGTGGGCCAGTAAATCAGAGAGTCTTATAATGGGGGATTTTAATTTCCCAGATATTGACTGGAATTTCTGGGTTGGTCACTCGCACACTAGCAAGGCTTTTGTGGATTTATTGGATGATTGTTTTCTACATCAGCATGTTCGTGAGGCAACAAGAGGGAGCAATACTCTTGATCTGATTATCAGTAGTGATTCTTCATGCATTAAGAATCTGCAGATAAATGAACCACTAGGTGGCAGTGATCACAGTGTGTTGAAGTGGGATTTACTAAGGAGGTAACTACCATCAGAGGTAAAGGGAAGGGTTTTTGTTTTCGTAAAGGCGACTATGATGGTCTGAGACAGTATTTAAATTCTATACAGTGGGACCAACTGATGATATTACCAACAGCAAACTCAAAATGGGAAGCATTCAAGGAACTAATCTTGGTGGCTACCAGGCTTTACATACCAACTAAGAAATATTGTTCAAGGTTTAGGCCTAAATGGTTGTCAGATGGACTAATGAGACATGTGGCAGAGAAGAAAAATGCATGGGATACATACAAATTAATGGGTGACATGGAAGCCTATGATAGATATAAGTTGGTCTGTAACCAAGTCACAAAGGAGATTAGGCAGGCAAAGGCAGACTACGAAAAATCCTTGGCAAAGGATGCAAAGAAAAACAGAAAGGAGTTCTTTACATACTTGAACTCGAGAAGGAAAGGGATGAATCAGATTGGTCCACTGGATATTGATGGTTCAACAGTTGAGGATCCTGCTCAGGTGGCTAACAATCTAAACGAGTATTTTGCATCTACATTCACGCATGAGGAGTTATTCAGGAAGGAGAATGATGTAGGTAAAGTAAACATTGGCAGTGAGCTGGATGATTTTGTAATAACTGAGAGGAAAGTGGAGGAGAGATTGTTGAGGATAAACATAAAAAAGGCACCTGGGGTGGATGGGATCTATCCAGTTATATTAAAGGAGGCAGCAAAGGAAGTATGCAAACCCCTAGCCATAATTATGAGAGATTCTTTGGACTCAGGGGAGGTACCCATAGACTGGAGATGTGCAAATGTAACCCCAATTCACAAAGGAGGATCAAAGGCTGACACAAGTAATTATAGACCTGTTAGTTTAACTTCTGTTCCAGGTAAATTAATGGAGGCACTGGTTAAAGAAGCACTGCAGGATCATCTAGACAAGAATTCAGTTATAGCTCAGACGCAGCATGGTTTTGTTAAGGGCAGGTCTTGCCTGACCAATTTGATTGGATACTATGATGTAGTCACAAAAGAACTGGATGCAGGGAATAACTTTGATATTATATATTTGGATCTTAGAAAGGCTTTTGATACTGTTGCACATGGAAGACTGCTGCACAAATTGGAGCAGTGTGGCATTGGAGGCAAATTGCTGCTATGGATAAGGGGATGGTTGAGTGGCAGAAGACAGAGAGTGGTAATCAATGGACACTGCTCAACGTGGACTAATGTTATTAGTGGAGTTCCTCAAGGTTCAGTGTTGGGTCCATTGTTGTTTTCGGTGTTTATGAATGATATTGATGATGGGATATCAAGTTTAATGTCTAAGTTTGCAGATGATACAAAGGTTGGCAGGGTCGTTAAGGACACTACTGACGCTATGCTGCTGCAACAGGATCTGGAAAGGTTGAACAGATGGGCTGAGAGGTGGCAAATGAAGTTTAATATTGACAAATGTAAAGTACTACATATGGGTAACAGTAACCCCAGAGCAATGTATCAACTCTGCGGTACTACACTGACAGTGGTGGAGAATGAAAAGGACCTGGGGGTAATTGTGCAGGCAGATATGAAGTTCTCTGAGCAGTGCAGACGAGCTGCAAGAGTAGCTCATGGTGTCTTGTCAATGATATACAGGAATTTTTCTAGCAGGGATAAGGAGGTGATTATTCCCTTGTATAAGGCAATGGTTAGGCCACATCTTGAGTACTGTATACAGGTCTGGAGGCCTCATTTCAAGAAGGATGTAGAGCTGCTGGAACGGGTACAGAGAAGGGCAACAAGATTAGTAAATGGAACAAAGGGTTGCTCTTACGAAGAAAGGCTTAAGTTTTGCAAATTACAGAGTCTGGAGACTAGGCACCGGCGAGGTGATCTGATAGAGGTGTATAAGACTTTGAATGGTTTGAGCATGCTCAATGCCAATGGGATTCTTCATCTTTCTCAGAATAATCACCTCAGAGGGCATAAATTCAAATTGAGGAAGGACGGATGTCGGATAGATGTGCGGAAATTTGCCTTTGGCCAGCGGGTGGTTGGTTGGTGGAACCGACTTCCATCACTTGTTGTTGAAGTTGATAGCCTAAACAAATTTAAAGCTCAACTGGACAGGTATTTCGAACGAACGGAGGGGTGAAATGGGAGAGGGTTTTTTTTTTTTTTTTTGGCTGATGCTGAATAAGCTTGCTTTCTTGCATCATATGCCTCTACTAATGCTAATGCTAATAATGTTACTCGGTTGTCTGTCTCGTACATATAATAAAGTTTAATTGATAAATTAAACACATGTTAAGACATTACCAACATTAAATACGGTAATAAAAAAGTACAGCAGACTCTCAATTTACTGGGACACTTCGACTCAAAATTAAAAAAAAAAAAAAAAAAATCAAACTAAAACCATAAAATTCAAGTAATAACTAGAATAGGTATAAACAGATATTTTGCAAGTCGTAAATAAGCAACAAGAACCGGCGTTATAAGTTGTCATTGTGAGATTAGTGCACCTATTATCTTGCAACCCCCGCTGGCTTCACACCTACTGCTCAAAACAAAAAAAGACCAAATGTTTAGTTTGATTTAGTGCATTGGGTCAATTGTTGTGCTCTGTCGCACCGCAAAAGGACAAATTTTGTCTCATTATTTGTCAGGAATGTCGGAATTTTTTTTTTTTTTTTTTTATAGTAACTGTTATTTATTTATTTTATTTATTTATTATTATGATTTTTTTTTTTTTTTTGTTTAGAAATCGCGAAAATGATGGGCAAACACAGGAGTTGTGCTTTCAAATTAAACAAAAACTTGAAATTATTCAAAAGTTGAAAACGGTGCATCCGTTAAATCTCTAATGAACCATTATAATGTTGGTGACCAAACCATACTCGACATCATTTGGTGACCAAATGTGTTTGGTGGTAACCAAACCATACGCGAATTCCTTTTATTAAAAAGTAAAAATGAAGCATCATATTGGACATGCGAGTAGCACGTGTTAAGTTTTTTCGTCATCCCCCCCCCACGGATAACTGAATCATCGGATATGGGGGCACAACTGTATAAGCTACCGCCAACTTTGAAGAACCAGTACGTTCAACCAGGACTGTCTTTTCCATTAGGTACTGTAACTAGGATCTGTGAGAAAACAGGGACCTGAAAAAATATAATTCAACAATTTTATTCCAACAATAAAATTCTACAAACTAATTTTATGAAATAAGTGTTATGAAAATAACTTAAAAACTAAATTTCTAGATACTATTTCATATTTTTTTAAAAAAATAAAAATTAGATTTAACAAAAAGACATTTAAATATGTTTGATATAATGTGGTGTGATGAAGTGTACTTCATCACACCACACGAAATGACTTGAAATGAAGTGTACTTAAGGCCATTGAACACCAGAAGGCAGCTCTGAGTACAACTTCTTCAACCTTACTACATCCTACTGCCTAGGGTGTAATTGCCATTCTCTATGGCAGCATTTTAGAAGGTGTGGTCCATGACTTGGTACTGGTCGTTGGAAAAAAAAAAAAAAAAAACTTTGAAAATATGCAATAATCACATGATCTGGTTATTAATGTGACAGATCAGCCCTGCTGTGTCACACTAATAACCAGATCATGTTATTTTATATTAATGTTGGCATCTTGTCTTCTGATCAATTATTTTATATTAATATCCTTTCTGATCTTGACTTTCTTGATCAAAAACTTTTAATAAATCTCTCCCCTATCCCATTACATTAATACCATAACCACTAATTCCCTTTTAGTATGTTTATTTCAATTTTAATGTATTATTATTTCTGCATTTTCAGTACTTACTTACTTATTATAATATTCTTAGATTCTCTCCTTATTTAACTTTTTTCACTTCTCTTCCTCTTTTTCTTAATTTCTTTCATATTTCTTCCCTTAGGTCTGGCAACTTACACATTGAGCATTGACGTCTCTTATTTATGTTTGAATATGCATTTTTGTATTATATTCTTCTAAAGCTGCTTTACGCTTGGAAGTATAATTACATATCTGTCTTATGTACATCTTTGCAATTTATGTATATACAGTATATATATATATATATATATTTTTTTTTTTTAGGAACTTTGGAAGATTGTAATGCACACAATGGAAAAAACTGTCGTCTTACCTCCTATATCAGAAAAGAATGTAAGAATTGTATATTATTTTATGTTGTGTTTCCCGCACATGCACCCACCAAAATTGTCTAATATACTATTTATCTTTGCAGAATTATGATTTTGGTTCTTTTTTTTTTTTTTTTTTTCTCTCTTTCACTTGTTTTGTTATAATGCATGCTTTAAATTGAATTTTTCAATTTTAGGGAAAAAAAACTCTTGAGAAATTATTTTATATTGATTAAAACTGACCTAAAGAGACCATAGTTCCTTATTTTTCATAAGACCTATTATAGTTTAACAAATTCTTATCTCTTTAACAATTATCATTTTTCATTATACAGTAAACCCCGCTATTCGCGGTATCTGTATTCGCGATTGCTGATTTAATATAAAATGAAACCTAGAATAATGTGAATTTTAAAGCGCCGTGAATATTTTCCTCCATAAAAAAACATGGGTGTGGCTAAAATTATCTTTCCCGGTCAAACAGCGCTCAGTGGGTGGGGGGAGAGGGTGACAAAATCGCGAGCGTGGATGTTTCTCGCTAATCCTTGTTCAGTATGTGTTATGCGCTTGTCATGGAAGGTTTCTTTGTTTGCTTTTAATTTATATGCTTATAAATTGAATAAATTTATAAATTGATATGCGTACAAAAGTGAAATCTACCGTTTTGCAGTGTAAAACAGACTTTTTCGAGTGTGTTAACGGAAGAAAGTGACTTTATTGTGGATAAGTTCTTTCTAACCCATACAAAAATTATGGCTACGAATAACAAGGGAAATGTGAAAAGATCAAAGGTGATGACATTAGCGAATAAAATTGAGTTATTAGATAAAATTTCTAATGGTAAAAATGTCTCCTCAGTGGCAAAACATTATAAAATCAATGAGTCAACGGTACGATCAATCAAAAAATGGGAAGAAAAAATCTGCCGTAGTGTCCGTGAAAACGCGCTAATTGCTTAAAAAATTTGCTCTGTAACTCGCGATGTTAAATTAGAAAAAATGGAAAAGGCTTTAAATCTGTGGATAGAAGACCGAACTCAAAATAAAATTCTGTTAAGTTCACTCATCATTCGTGAAAAGACTCCTTTATCAACACTTTAGCGAAACTAGTGATAGCACTGGCAGGATAAGTTTTTTAGCTAGCAAAGCCGCTGGTTTGAAAGATTTGTTTGATTCTAATAAATATTACATTTAATATTAAATTGTTTATTTTCATTTCGATGCCATATGCTTGCATTTCACTATGTACTGTCTATATACATAGTCATATTATGAAGGTACATCTAATACATACGTAGACAAAATTTTAGACTAGTTTTTCTTATATATTTCATACTTTGGAACGGAACCCCTTTATTACTATGGGAGCTATAACTCAGTATTCGTGTTTTCGGTATTCGCGACATTTCTCAGGAATGTAACCCCAGCGAATAGCGGGGGTTTACTGTATTTAAATAAATGTTTTTTTTTTTTTTTTTTTTTTTTCAGAACTTAACTAATTATGATTACTGGAGAATTGACTTTATTTTTATAATGCATGGTTTTAATTGTTTTAAATCAGGGCTTCTTAAACTTTTTTCATTCACGACCCCATTTATGATTGCGAGTTTCTTGGCAACCCCATATAAATATAAAAGAAAGATAAATTAATATTTTTTGATGATTTATTTATTAGGTAACAATATACATATACATATGAAAATATATAGTTTTAGAATTCGTTTTGAAACATACAAAAATCTAAAATTAAAAATTGCACAAAAAATTGTAAAATTGTATTTATTATAGTTACAAAAATTATATGCCTTATTTTTCATCAAAATTGCATTTTTTGCAATAACATAAATAAAAGGGAATTCTGACCGTCTTAGTTCGGCTCGAATATATTCGAACGCAGTCGTTGAGTGGTAAGTATTAAATTAAAATTAAAGTAAAAAATTTAATGAGATGGATGTGCCTGTTTTTTATTGCATAACAAATTAAATCTTGGTGGAATGTTTGACACTGCTGCACGTAAGACCTCTTCAACATTTTTTAGCGCTGAACAATACTGGGATTTAATATGTGTTAAAGCTGAGAAAGTAACTTCACATAAATATGTGGTGTTGAATGGCAGAAGTACATTTAACGCCATATCAGCGATTGTGGGAAATTCAGTTCTAGTTCCGATCCAGAATTCAGTCAAGGACTTTTTTTGAAATTGTAGTTTTAAGTTTGAGTCACTCGAAAGCTCAGCAAATTCCTCTTGAGCTTTAAGTGGCAGGTGATCAATCTCACTTAAGCCAATCCAAAACGGCTTTTGAATCCAAACTATTTTTTGGAAATCAATATTTAGTATAAAATATGTACGGAACTGTGTTTCTAGCGCTTTTAAGTGATCTACAATAATTTTTGCAATAAAAGTTTTACAATGAATTTTCTCGATTATAAAATTGTCGACACTGGAAAACATTTTGAACGAATTTTTTTCTATCCTACTTTTCCAAATGTTGATCTTTTTGATAAAACTTTCAATTTTATCATTCGAAGTAAATATATCGCAATTTTTTCCTTGGAGAGACAAGTTGAGATCGTTTAATTTCGCAAAAATATCTGACAAATAACACAGCTTGGATAGCCATAAGTCATTTTGAAAAAAAGCAGCAGCAAGTTCACATTTTCGTTCGGTTAAAAATATTTCGATCTCGTCCTTTAATAGCAATAATCTTCTTAAACTTTGACCTCTTGACAACCATCTTACTTCTGCATGTAATAATAAAGTTGTGTAGTTGGAATCCGTATCCTTACAGAGATTTGAAAATAAGCGGCAGTTAAGGGCATGGCTCTTAATAAAATTTATAATCTTAACAGCATCCTGAAGCACATCGTTCAATTCTGGTGCTAATTTTTTTGCTGCAAGGGCCTCTCGGTGAATAAGGCAGTGAGTAAAAGTTATATGATCATAATGAGCAGCTTGAAAAAATGATTTAAAACCAAATTTTTGCCGGTCATCGCTCTTGCACCATCTGTGCATATTCCACAGCAATTTTTCCATTCTAAACCTTCAGTTTTTAAAAATTCGTCAACTTTACAATATATGTCTTTCCCTGTAGTATGGTCTTCCATAGGACGACAAAATAACAATTCTTCCTCCACGCTTTCTTTATAAACGTACCTGACATATACTAACAACTGAGCCAATTTAGTAATATCAGTTGTTTCATCCAACTGAATTGAAAATTTTGGGCTTTCTTTAATTCTTGTAATAAGTTGCACTAATTGGTCCTTGTTAATATCAGAAATTCTATTCGAGACAGTGTCGTTCGAGAAAGGAATTTTTCGAATATCATCGCCATATTTACTTCCATGTAGTATTTCTACCATTTTAATAGTAGCAGGTAATACAAGATCTTCTCCAATGGTGAACGGCTTTTTATTTTTAGCAATACAGTATGAAACTTCATATGACGCTAGTAAACATTTTTCACTAACGGTTATAAATTTTTCAAAGGATTTTTTTTCTTTATTTAAAGATTTATACAGTCTTTCAAAATATTCTTTTGGTTTATTGACATACGAAACATGCTTTGATTCAAGATGTCTTTTTAATTTTTATGGTTGCATACTCTCCGGAGCCAATAATTCATTGCAGATCAAACAAAGAGGTTGTTCATTACCCTTACAATTTTGAAATGTAAAGCCAAATTGAAGAAAAGACTCATCATATTTTCTTTTTCGCACATAAGATGCCTGTTTTTCAATATTTTGTCCTGCCTGAGAAGAGTTTGTAGCATTATTATCTGCGTCATTGCTATTCTTATTTAAGTTCAGCCATTTATCCATGGCCAAAAATTATTTTGATCCTAAAATACAATAAATATATAAAAATAACATATTGCATATAATAATTGATTTATTAATTACCGAATAAATAAAAAAAACCAAAATCTCGTTACGGTGGAACACTGACAATTGACTACACTAGAAGAACGTCAATACTACACTAGTTCACATTACAGTCAGTGTTATTGAATCATAGTCTTGCTGCACGTGTGTGCGCGCATTCCTCCCTTTGTGTGCAGGTGTGTGAGTGTGACTCTGCACAAATACACATCTAGATGTTATAAAATCGTGTATTTAAATATTTGACATTAAAATCTCTCGCGACCCCAAATGGGTTCGCGATCCATAGTTTAAGAAGGCCTGTTTTAAATGAATTTTCAGTTTTATGAAAAGAAAACTCTTGAAAAATAACTTTTATTATAATTAAAACTTGGGTCTGGTGCTAACTAGCAAGAAGTTTTCTGTTGTTCAGCCCCTTGAAGTGGGTCCCTGTGCATGGTGGAAAGGGAGAACTAATGTATTACTGGTACTCCCAGTCGTGCCACTAGTTCTCCAGATTAGCATCACTGCGACCCAGTGCCCACAGCCTTGGTTTTAGGCTATGACATAGGAATCCAACTTGTTTGCTATGTGCTGCAACCTGTGGAAACTCAGAATGGGGTATCCTGATGGTTGAGGCCCAGTTTCAGCACACTGCTTTGACATGACAGGTGGTACTAGGATGGCTCACTCAGGATCAATGAGCTAGTGGGTTTGCCTGCAAGAGTTGGCAGGGTTAATGCCATGTCCCTACCCTCACAGTCCGAGGAACAGGTTTCAAGCTGGTAGTGATGCAGGTATGTTGTCTGGATAGCCCTGGTATCCCATTTCCCTAGTCACTTATTGCTTGCTGGGTAGTGGGTGAGCCCTTTTGAGCTCCATGGTGGTATGGGGAACCTGGGCACTGAACCAAATAAAAAAAGTCACCCTTCTTTGTCCGGAAGGTTTATTTGGAAAGCTAGCAGGCTCACCAAAATTGCTCAAATAGCTTTGTTCTGACAACGTACTTGTTGAGAACAAAAGTGACAGGCACTCAGAACAGCTCCTCTGAGCAACACCCATTGTGGGAATACCAGTTGATTGTAGTAGCACACCGCAATCTAGTACCCACTAGAAACGTCATCCTTATCTTTACTTCCCGACAAATCGTAATTTAATCAAAGCTAGTTATCTTGTGTCCACATATACCAAATCCTTTAAGGTGCTTTAAACCAGAAATATAGACACTCACAAATGGCCTGTCATGATGCTCTTGCATGTGCTCAGTGTAATACAAAGGACCATGAAATTACATCTTGTTTAGCTACAAAGCCCACCGGCATGCCAGGGATGAAAAGAAGAAAAAGAAATACAAAGACTTAAGGCAGACCTGAACATACTATATCAGGAGGCAAGAAAAGCAGTGAAACCTCTAAATTCAAACAAACCTTTATACACTCAGAAGTGAGACGTTCCATTGGAAACTTGAATAGAACGACCATCTCACCTAGAGTCATTTATTACCATCACATGCTACTTGTTAAGCTCAAAAAAACCTGCACAGAAGGACCAATCAGTTGCCACTCCTATATATCTTTATCTCCTAATACCCACAGGTAACAAAAAAAGTGCTAGAGAAAAGACTAAAAAATCCAAAATACCTCCTGGTTTACAAGAAAAAATGGATATCAGGGTAAATGAGATACCAGATTATTCAGTCTTGATGAGTCATTCTTTGCAGAAGAAGAAATGGACACAGAAACATATCCATACTTCCCCAAAAAAGATAAATCCAAGACTGATAAAACTGAGTCCTCAGCATTTTGGAAGCCACTGATGGATCCAGCAAGCCAACATGGCATGTGCAATTTGTGTGTGCCATGTTGTTTGCTATTGATTATTTATCTTTTTTATTGTTTTAAATTTTACAATCCAAAAAAAAAAAAAAAAAAAAGTCAGTGAACAGAAATATCATTTAGTTAGTTTGTACATATTACAGTATTAATTAAACTATGTACTTAAGCATAAATTTATTTTTATCTTGCTAACCTGAGGAAAATATTCTTCCGATTTTAAAATATTTAATTTTGTTAATTAGTAAGGTAATAAAGTGTAAATTTGTGCTTAATATATCTTTACTTTTATAGCCTGTGAATAATATTCCTCCTATTTTCACTTATTAGAATCACATTTTAATAGAATTAAAATTCAATTCACAAATGTGATCACAATGACCAGGGTTTACTACATATTGTTTGTTTGTTATTTGGTTTTTAGGAGCATTAGCAACTAAGGCCATATTGCTCCGGGATATGCGGTGGTCATTCCCTGACCTTTCCGCATCCTCTGTATTTGGTGGTGATGGGCTCGAACCCTGGTCGCTACGGAGGCGCCGCTACATATTGTATAGTGAACGGTATTTTATTATGGAGGTTCCATCGCCCCAGGGGCTTACATCTGGTGAGTATGGGCTTGGCACACCCAGGATCCTGAGCTGGATATCATCATTCTTCTGTTTCTTGATGATTCCTTTGTACTTTTCTCTCTCTCTCTCTCTCTCTCTCTCTCTCTCTCTCTCTCTCTCTCTCTCAGGGTAACTCGGAAAGTTTTTTTTTTTTTTTTTGGCCAGTGCAGCATAAGCCTCAGGCTTCCTTGCACCATATGGCTGATAATAATAATAGTAACGGGATTTGACCGTACAGTGAACCAATCATAAAGTGGGGGTGCACTTATTTTTAACTATTTAAATGAAACTTTGCATAATTGGGCCAAAGTTCACTAGTCCCAATGTGTCCCAAATAAATGTAATCCACTATATTAATAACATATATAAGGACAGAACAGGGGGATGGACCTGCTCACAGAGGACTTGTTATCATGGGCAACCAAACCCCATTTCAACCTAAATTGCTTTCTGTATAGGTTGAAATGGGGTTTGGTTGTGGACACAAAACTGTGTTGGGTAGTGCCAATATTATATGGTCCCCCTTCTCTCTCTCTCTCTCTCTCTCTCTCTCTCTCCCTCCCTCCCTCCCCCCTCCCTCCCTCCCTCCGTTTACTTCGAATGTGGAGAAACTTTATGGAAGTAATACCTTTATGAAAGTAATTATTTCACAAATGGGTTCAAATGGTGATATAAGTAACAACAGATGTTTAGCTTAATTTCTTTTTCAGTGAAAATTTTGAAATCACTGGTTAAAGAAATAATGCAGCACCATCTAGACAGGAATGTAGTCTTATGCAGGTACAGCATGGATTTGTGACGTGGTGATCTTATGTGACCAATTTGATTAGATTCCGTGATACAGCAACACAAGAGCTGGATGCAAAAAAAATAATTCTGATATCGTATGCTTGCTTTCAACAGTGTTACACATAAAAGACTGCTGTACAGAGTAATCTTTTATGTGGAGCAGACTGCAGTATTGGAACAGTAGGGAATTAGCAGCAACTGTGGATAGAGGGATTGTTGGGAAGGAGAAAGAAGGGTGGTTGTCATTGGGCACTTATCTTGGACTATTGTTATTAACCCTGAATATAGTATTAGTTTAACTTTAGAACTGGATTTACCAATAAACATAAAATACAAAAAACATTATCCCTTTATATAAGGGATAATCACCTCCTTATGCAGTACTCAAGGCCACACCTTGAGTACCTCAACGGGTCTGGCGGCCTCATATTAGGTAGGATAATAGAGCTGATGGAATGAATACAGAGAAGGGGAATGATAAACACAAGAAAGGCACCCGGGGTGGATGGGATCTATCCAGTTATATTAAAGGAGGCAGCAAAGGGAGTAAGCAAACCCTTAGCCATAATTATGAGAGCTTCCTTGGACTCAGGGGAGGTACCCATAGACTAGAAATGTGCAAATGTGACCCCAATTCACAAAGGAGGATCAAAGGCTGACACAAGTAATTATAGACCTGTGAGCTTAACTTCTGTTCCAGGAAAATTAATGGAGGCACTGGTTAAAGAAGCACTGCAGGATCATTTAGACAAGACTTCAGTTGTAGCTCGGACACAGCATGGTTTTGTTAAGGGGAAGTCTTGCCTGACCAATTTGATTGGATACTATGATGCAGTCACAAAAGAACTGGATGCAGGGAATAGCTTTGATATTATATACTTGGATCTTAGAAAGGCTTTTGATACTGTTGCACATGGAAGACTACTACACAAATTGGAGCAGTGTGACATTGGAGGCAAATTGCTGCTATTGATAAAGGGGTGGTTGAGGGGGAGAAGACAGAGAGTGGTAATCAATGGACACTGCTCATCGTGGACTAATGTTATTAGTGGAGTCCCTCAGGGCTCAGTGTTGGGTCCATTATTGTTTTCTGTATTTATAAATGATATTGATGATGGTATATCAAGCTTAATGTCCAAGTTTACAGACGATACAAAGATTGGCAGGGTTGTCAAGGACACTACTGACACTATGCTACTGCAACAGGATCTGGAAAGGTTGAGCAGATGGGCTGAGAGGTGGCAAATGAAGTTTAACATTGACAAATGTAAAGTACTACACATGGGAAACAGCAACCCCAGAGCAACGTATCAACTCTGTGGTACTACACTGACAGTGGTAGAGAATGAAAGGGACTTGGGGGTGGTTGTGCAGGCAGATATGAAGTTCTCTGAGCAGTGCAGACGGGCTGCAAGAGTAGCTCATGGAGTATTGTCAATGATATACAGGAATTTTTCCAGCAGGGATAAGGAAGTGATTATTCCCTTGTATAAGGCAATGGTCAGGCCACACCTAGAGTACTGATTGGTGAGGGAACAAAGGGATGCTCTTAAAAAAAAATTCCTGAGAGAGAGAGAGAGAGAGGGGGGGGTAGAAGGGAATCACCAAAAAAAAAAAAGAGAAGAATGATATCCAGCTCAGGACCCTGGGTGTGCCAAGCCCATACTCACCAGATGTCGAAGTGTTTAAGGCTTTGAATGGTTTGAGCAAGCTCAATGCTGATGGGAATTTTTCCTCTTGCTCAGATTATGCATTTGAGGGAACATAAATTCAAATTGAGAAAGGATGGTTGCAGAATAGATATGTGGGAATTTGTCTTTAGCCAGTAAGTAGTTTGTTGCTAGAACAAACTTCCATCTGTCATTTTGGAAGGTAATAGCTTAAATAAATTCAAGGAAGAACTAAACAAACTTTTGGAAGGAATAGATAGGTGAAAGGGAAAGTGTGGGTTTTTTTTTTTTTTTTTGCTGTTGCTGTATATGCTTGCTTTCTTGCATAATATGCCACTACTTTAATATTAACTAATGCTAACTGCATGACAACACTGTACAAATATAGAGGAATCCTCATTATACAAGAGCCGACCGGGCTAGCCGAGTGGGTAAAGTACCTGCCCGGCAACCCAAAGGTCGCGGGTTCGATTCCCGCCTCGGGCTTGGATCAAAATACTTCAAAAAACCTTGGGAGGTGCAATATGGCCACAGAAGCCGATGCGCCAACAACTACCAAATCAAAAAAAAAAAAAAAAAAAAAACCTCATTATACAAGAATAATTGGTGCTTAAGGTCTTTTCTTGTATGAGCACTAAGCTTACAGGATGTGTTGTTGATAAAGGTCTTCTCTCCAGGTCGCTAGTCGTCTTTCTGTAATCTCTAATAGTACATCTCTCCTTTTTCTCATCAATTTAACCACAGAATACCAAATCATGTTATTTTCTCTGCTTTTGGTGTTTTTTTTTTTTTTTTTTTTGTTATTTAGGTTGATATGAATTGTTGCTTCTTTGATCTCAAGGGATTTCTGCGATATCACTCATTCATTCATTCTCCTTTCTTTTATAATGTTAAAATCTAAACCACAACTTTTGCAGTCTTATATATTTTTTTTTGTGGTGTTTTATCATCACTTTGCTTTGAATGCATGATTAAGAAAACTAAGCATTCACTTAATGTAAAAATTATCAAAAATATCAGACATATCCGCTACAAGCAAAAGTAAATGAGATAAATTTAAATTTATCACCCCTCGTATGTGACCCATCTCAGAATGAGTAAAGATTTGCCCAGTATTTAATTTATTTAACCCTTTTTCAAGCCTTATACACTTCAGTTAGACCATCATGCAGGTGCCTAGTTTCCAGAGACTGCAATTTATGCAACCCTCTTGGTAAAAAAAAAAAAAAAAAAAAAATTTTTTTGTCCCCACATAATCTTGTTGTTCTTTTCAACAAATCTGTGTCCTTAAAATGAGGTTTCCGAACCTGTATACCTTGTTCTAGATGTGACTTAAACATTGCATTTATACAGTGCAGTAATCTCCTTTCTTCTCTGATAGTAAAGTTCATGTATATCATTCCCAGAACACTGTGATCTGTTCTAGAAGTCAGCATGCTTAGCTTCTTGAAAGCATACTCATTTCACTGTTCAGAACATAATGTCAAATTGCACAGTTATTCCGGGGTCTTTTTTTCCATATCAACTACCTTGAGTGCAGTGCTACTCAAATAGCTTGTTATTCTAGGATTACTGATCCCAGTGCAGTACCTTGCATTAACCAAAATTAAACCTCTGATTGGTGCAAATTTCTTTATAACTTACAGGCAAAACCTGGAGAAAGATATGCTATTTTTAACCGTAAAATCAGCATGAAATAATTAAAAATTGTTCACTTCTTTGATGCCACTTTATTTTCAGTTGTCAGTAATAAATTTTTTTTATATTTTTAAAATAAAATTCCCTCTGCCATGTTTAAATATGTGGGGTTTTTTTTTTTTTTTTTTTGCTTGTTAAAAAATGTTTGCAATTGGATGTTATCAAAAAAACCACACACTGCCATGACTGGACAACATTAAAAATGACACTAGTATGTTGCAGTAATCAGACAGAAAAGATGCTGCTAATTTTAAATTCATTTTGCAACACTCAGCAATTATATGCAAGAATATATTTAAGAAAAACTTGTTTTTATTTTATGTTAGTAAAATTCTTTACTAATAAAACAATTAATGATCCAGATCAAGTGAAACCACAATAATTGAAGTATTCATAAATTGGCATTATCACTTTATAGATATTGTTTAAATTAGAAAATAATGGCTCTGACATACTTTATTCAAAGACACTTCCATCTGATAGTTAAACCTGAATTGCTATTTTTAAATACCCCTGCCCTAATTTATACAGTCCTTGTTGAAGTAGAATAGCTTGATTATTGTCATAAAACACCCATCCCACCATCCTACATCAATATCATTAATAAATATTAAAAATAGTAAGGGGCCCAGCACTTAACCCTGAGGAACTCCACTAATAACATTAATCCATGAAGCGTAGTGACCATTTATAACCACTCTTAGTCTCCTACCATTTAATCATCCCTGTACCTGTGGTAATAACTTTTCCTAATACCAAATTCATATATGTTGTACAGTATCAAAGGCTTTACTGAAATCTAAGTATATGATGTCAAAAGTATTCTTTGCATTCAATTCCTTTGTGAACTTGTAGTAGCTAATCAGGTTGGTCAGCCCAGCATGATCTCCCTTCAACAAATTTATGCTGTGATTGCCTTACAGTTTCACCCCTATCAAAATGATCTTCCATTACTTCTTTAACCATCAGCTCCATTATTTTCACACATTGTTCAGACCTGAGTCTGAACAATGGGTATCTATACAATAAAATATCACTCTTGCCTGAATCCAAACTGGACATACCCATTTAACTCATAACTACCTCTACTCACAAAAACTGATCCTATGCAGTTCTCAACTTGTTATATAATATCTAATCAATTACTATCCACTCTTATCAAAGAGAACAAAGGTTTGCTTTCCCTCTCTCTTAACTTTTCACAACAAATTAACACTACATACAGTTGGAATTGGTGCAGAAAAGAGCAGAGACCTAGTCAAGGACATAAAAGGGAAAGAAGACGAGTAAAGAGCAGCGCTAACTGACCAAGGCTGTGCACTAGTCTAGGCATCTTACTATGCAAGACTTGAATTCTATAAATTGCATTGTCTGGTAATCAGACATTGACCAGGGGGCTGGATTAAAGTGTTTAAGAATTTAAATGAGCTGAGTAAACTAAATGCTGATGGCATTCTTACTCTTTCTCATGTGGGGATGTGAATTTAAATTAGAAAATAATGGTTGCATTCAGCCAGATAGAAATTGATTATTTATTGGAATAAACTCTCACCTGATGTTGTGGAAGTGAATAATTGAAATTAATTTAAAGAAGATTGGAAAATTATGGAATTGGATTGGCAAACAATGTAGGTAGTTCTTTTGGCTGATGATTTGTAGGCTTGGTTCCTTGTATCACTTTTCCACTACTAATATATTAGGAGATAGATAGGACATTGGTGAGCTCTTTGCCATCCTAGAGATGATCCATAAATAACAATTTATTGGATTACCTGATCAATTATTGTTCACAAAGCAGGCATACAGGTATATATCTTATAAGATCTGAAATCAGTGTATTATAGCTGTAGTTGCCAATACAACCATAACTTAAAGAGAAATGGGAACAAATGCTTAGAAGAATTAGGTAAATGAAGTTAGTGAAGGTTACATTATTTAAATTTTGAATATGTTTTTATGCTAACCTAAGCTTGCTTCCTTGCATAGTTTTGGGTACTAATAGAATAGAAAAATATGGAACACTGTGATTTGAAGCAATCCTGTGATTTATTTTTGAAAAAAGCTAAATATTTTATTTTCAGGTGATACTGCCTAATCTTCCAAATGCAAAAATAGAAGATGTAGGCCGTTTGTTTCGTAATCATGTAACTGCAAACAAATTGCCTGCATTGGGAGTAATGGTGAGTAAACTGTTTATTTTAATATTTATTTATTCATTAAGCTTCTTAAGCTCATTTTTATTATAAGAATTTAGCTATTGTTATTATTGCTAATGGTTTTGCAGAGCAGCATCAAATTAGGTTATTCTTCAATAACAATCTAGATCCTTTAATCTTCTAACCAATTTGTTTGAAATTACATGTGAATATGAGATTAGGTGACCTTTTAAGGTAATAACAATCAATTTGCATTGACATCTGGAACATATCAATATACACACAACTTTTTTTTTTTTTTTTTCCTACAATTGCCGATAACATACTTTTTGGTGATATTTGCACATTGCTTGCTTGCTTGCTTTTGTTTATATGTGTTCAAAGGATGTCACCTACCAAAGCCTTGTAACTGACAGTTCTGATGGGAACCATATTAAAGAATTCCACAATTAAGAATATACTACAAATTGTCTTGTAATTACAGTCCTATTATTTTCTATCACATGCCTGTATCCATTTATGAGCCTACTGGATAATGGCATTGTCATCTTGAAAGTGCCCACTGGCACTTTCAAGATGACAATATTGGAATATAATTTGTTGAATGAAAGTATTTTATGATAGAATGCACAGTACTGAGTTTATGTTTAGCATTATCTAAAATTCAGACAGGGAAAAAAAAAAATTGATAAAAACTGTTTTACACTAAGGCTAAAATTCCCAAAAACACACAGGTTGAAGAAAGCTGAATTTCTCTTTCAATTTTTCAGAAACTGTAATATCCTTTAGCATTAATTTAGTAAATAAATTGCTCAAAGCATATTTAAAATGCCAAGGAATATAATTAAAAGTTATGTGAAGTTAACAAAAGAAGACATTATTCATATTGTATTTCATTTTATTAAAATGTTTAGCAGACATGTTCACTTTACACTCAATAACTTGACATATTATTATATTAAGGTGGCTGCTGTTTTTCACTTAGCCTAGCTAGGTTAGGTGGTTTTTTTTTTTTTTTTTTTTTTTTGAATGTTTGAACACTACACTTTTAAAAGCTCATAATGCAATGGTATGTGAATATATATATATACAGTGAAACTTCCCTTTAACGGACAGCCATGGGGAACGAAAATGTGTCCGTTAGAGAGAAGTGTCCGCTAACAAGAAGTCTGAGGGAGAAAAAAAAAAAAAGAAAGAAATAAAAATCGTTAAACGTTTAATGTAAAATTAAATTAAATATATACAGATTTTGAACAATATTTTTGTAAATAATATACAATTACATACACAAGAGATAAAGTAAAATCGTTAAACGTTTAATGTAAAATCAAATTAAATTATATACAGATTTTGCACAATATTTTTGTAAATAATATACATACAATTGTGCTATGCATATTATGACTTTATCTTAAGAAAAATACATACAGTAATCACTTATTTTCTTCTGCACCTTCTTCCGGCTGATAATTTTGTTTTCAACATTTGTTTGGAGTGAAGAAACCAACGAAAGTCCTTCAGTATCTTCTTCAGCGGCGAAAAACATTTTTAAACGATTGATTTGTATGTGTGCTTCTTCTATTTTCAACTGTGGTTCGTCGTTAATATGTTCTTCGACAGAATGACCTCCTTCCATTTCTTCATCCTCATGAGGAACTTCTTGAAAAATATCGATGATAATGTCGTTGATATCTAGAGCACCATCTTCTGCAGTGAGGTTCGAGTCTATATCTTTGTAGCCAGGGTCACTTGTAGTGGAAGTATCGTACATTATCAATAGATGTTGAAGTTCTTGTTCTTCTTGGTGCTCCACATTGCTGTTCACAACTTCAATTTTTGCGTTTGAGAAGCCAGACTTTACAAAACAGTTCACGACAGTGTTTTCTAATTACGTTTACTGAAGAGGAAATCCATTGAATCGCATCTAGGATGCTGAGTTTCTTTGCAAGATCACTCACACATGTTACATCGTTCATGTTTGCAATGAGATGTCTTAAAACACGTTTTCTGTAGTGAAGTTTAAAATGTTTTATTATCCTTTTATCCAAGGGCTGACGCTCTGCAGATGTGTTTGGTGGCAGAAAAACGATTTGAATGTTGGACTATTCAATATGCGGGTGAGATGCAGCATTATCCATGAAAAGAATAATTTTTCTGTTTTGACGAATCGTGTTTTGGTTAAAGTGACTTATTCATTCGCTCATGATATCTCGTGTCATCCACGCTTTTTTATTAGACTTCCAGTCAACATTCAAAAGATTCAACTTTATGCCCTTGAAACAACGAGGATTTTGTGGTTTTCCTATAACAAGAGGTTGTTCAAAGTCTCCCAGCATATTTGTACACAATAGTACAGTCAAGCGTTCCTTAGAAATTTTTCCGCCCTGGCACTTTTCGTTTTTTAGACTCATTGTTTTTTCAGGAAGAGCTTTAAAAAACAACCCTGTTTCGTCACAGTTGTGAATATCCTTAGCTTCAAAATCACGACATAAATCTTCCAATTTGACAGTCCACTCTGTTACAACCCCAGTATCAACAGATCCACCTTCACCACTTACGGTTTTCCAAGAAATTTTATGCCGAGTTTTGAACTTGTCTAGCCATCCCACAGAAGCTTTGAACTCATTTACTCCCATAGATTTCGCAACCTGCAAAGCCTTTTCCCTAATAATAGGCCCATTAATGGGAATTTTTTTAGCACGTTCGCGACAAAACCACTCATGCGTAACATTGTCAATTTGAAGTCCAACAGTTTTCGGGAATGATTTTTGAACCTGATCATTTCCATGTTGCCAAAATTGTTTGAGCAGTTCGTATTTTTTTCTTTAGGATGTCACTTACCTGCGTCTTCCCGATTTTGAATTTTGCAGCGAGAGTGCGAACACTATTTTTTTGCCAATCATACGCATTAATGAGTTCGACTTTATCTTTTAAAGTTAAATGTTTACGAGACGACATTGTGCACTTCACACGACACTGAACAAAACTGAAAACTGAAACTGAAAACACAAAAGGCCGACCATATCCCCCCTGCCCTGCACACACCGAATTCATCAGAAGTTTTACACGTGCCTTAAAATTCTTGAAAAAGGGTTTAGAACCACGACGTAAACCTTGATAAAATTCAGAGAATCGGAATAAGAAATAAACACACGATTGAGGCAATACGTGGAAGAAAAGTTCCTAGAAAAAGGGCTGCTGTCCGTTATGGGGAGATCAAATTAAGTGCTAATCTAAACGAAACAGTGCAGATTGCCTGTCTGCATCTGTTACAGAGGATGTCCGCTAGACAGAAGCTGCAAACACGTTAAAACCAATGGAGGTGAGTTGGGGAATTTGAAAATATCCGTTGTAGAGAGATGTCCGTTAGGAGAAGTTTCACTGTATATATATATTTTTTTTTTTATCCTGATTAATGGCAGACACTATTTTGCACCACCATCTTCATAGCCGTAATAATCGTTCATTCCCTTTTTTCTTTTTAAGTATTTAGTAATTCTATGGGCAATTTTTACATTAAAAATTTTAACAGCCTTTAAAACTAGTGCAAGTAGATATTGAATTTTTTTCCTAGTGGAGGGGGTGTAGTAATGTTGTTTTTTCCTAGTGGGGGGATGTAGTATAATGTAGTAACATTATACAGAAATCATAGCTTGGGTTTGTAAAGTGGGAAGGGGATCCTGTCCAATCAGATTAGCTACTATGATGCCATACCAGAACTGAATGCAAACAATAATGTTGACATCATATACTTAGATTTCAGTAAAGCTTTTGACACTGTTCCACATAAAAGACTGTTGTCCCCAATGACTCACATTGCTCCACTGTGCAGTGGAGCAATGTGAGTCATTGGGGACAAGTTACTGTTGTGGATAAAGGGGTGATTCAGTAGCAAAAGACAAGAGGGTGTTTCTAAATGGACACTGCTCTTATTGGACCGATATTATTAGTGGTAAAACATACCAATTAGGTGGTATGTACTACACTCATGGTATGGAGAATAAATGAGACTATGGATAATTTGTACATTCCATATGAAGTTGTCTGAGAGTGCAGACAGGCTGCTAGAACAGCTCATGGGGTTCTGTCAGTGTGGTGGTGATTATCCCATTGTATAAGGAAATGATCAGGCCACATCTTGAGTATTGCATACAAGTCTGGAAGCCTAGTTTTAAGAAAGATGTGTATCTCTTGGAAACAGATACAGAGAGAGAGCATCAGATTAGTCAAAAACAAAACAAAACATACTCTTACCACAGATGACTTCAGTTCTGCAAATTGCAAGCTTTGAAGATAAACATTTTGACAAGAGACTGGATTGAAGTGTTTAACACTTTAAGTGGATTGAGTCAACTTAATGATGATGGTATTCTTATTCTTTCTCATAGAACACACACATGTAAGGGCATATTAGCATTAGTAGAGGCATTTGATGCAAGAAAGCAAGCTTATGCAGCATCAGCCAAAAAAAAAAAAAAAAAAACCCACTTCCACTTCACCCCTCTTCGTTCAAAATACCTGTCCAACTGAGCCTTAAACATATTTAGGTTATCAACCTCCACTACAAGGGATGGAAGTTTGTTCCACAAACCAACCACCCGCTGGCTAAAGGCAAATTTCCGCACGTCTATCCTACATCTGTCTTTCCTCAATTTGAATTTATGCCCTCTCAGGTGATTATTCTGAGCTAGAGGAAGAATCCCATCAGCATTGAGCATGCGCAAACCATTCAAGGCTTTATACACCTCTATCAGATCACCTCCCTGGTGCCTAGTCTCCAGACACTGTAATTTGCAAAACTTAAGGCTTTCTTCGTAAGAGCACCACTTTGTTCCATTCACTAATCTTGTTGCCGTTCTCTGTACTCATTCCAGCAGCTCTACATCCTTCTTGAAATGAGGCCTCCAGACCTGTATACAGTACTCTAGGTGTGGCCTGACCATTGCCTTATACAATGGAATAATCACCTCCTTATCCCTGCTGGAAAAATTCCTGTATATCATTGACAATACTCCATGAGCTACTCTTGCAGCCCGTCTGCACTGCTCAGAGAACTTCATATCCGTCTGCACAACCACCCCCAAGTCCCTTTCATTCTCTACCACTATCAGTGTAGTACCACAGAGTTGATACGTTGCTCTGGGGTTGCTATTTCCCATGTGTAGTACTTTACATTTGTCAATGTTAAACTTCATTTGCCACCTCTTAGCCCATCTGCTCAACCTTTCCAGATCCTATTGCAGTAGCATAGTGTCAGTAGTGTCCTTGACAACCCTGCCAACCTTTGTATCGTCTGCAAACTTGGACATTAAGCTTGATATACCATCATCAATATCATTTATAAATACAGAAAACAATAATGGACCCAACACTGAACCCTGAGGGACTCCACTAATAACATTAGTCCACGATCAGCAGTGTCCATTGATTACCACTCTGTCTTCTTCCCCTCAACCACCCCTTTATCCATAGCAGCAATTTGCCTCCAATGTCACACTTCTCCAGTTTGTGGCAGTCTTCCATGTGCAACAGTATCAAAAGCCTTTCTAAGATCCAAGTATATAATATCAAAGCTATTCCCTGCATCCAGTTCTTTTGTGACTGCATCATAATATCCAATCAAATTGGTCAGGCAAGACTTCCCCTTAACAAAACCATGCTGTGTCCGAGCTATAACTGAAGTCTTGTCTAAATGATCCTGCAGTGCTTCTTTAACCAGTGCCTCCATTAATTTTCCTGGAACAGAAGTTAAGCTCACAGGTCTATAATTACTTGTGTCAGCCTTTGATCCTCCTTTGTGAATTGGGGTCACATTTGCACATTTCCAGTCTATGGGTACCTCCCCTGAGTCCAAGGAAGCTCTCATAATTATGGCTAAGGGTTTGCTTACTTCCTTTGCTGCCTCCTTTAATATAACTGGATAGATCCCATCCACCCCGGGTGCCTTTCTTGTGTTTATCTTCAACAGTTTCTCCTCCACTTTACTCCCAGTTATTTCAAGATTCTGTAGCTTACTGCTAGAGTTGAATACACCTCTGGCATTCCCCTTGCTGAATAACTCCTCATGTGTGAATGTCGATGCAAAATATTCATTTAGTTTGTTAGCAACCTGAGCAGGGTCATCAACAGTTGACCCATCAATATCAAGTGGACCAATCTGATTCATCCCCTTCCTTCTAGAGTTTACGTAAGTAAAGAACTCTTTGCTGTTTTTCTTTGCATCCCTTGCCAAGGATTTCTCGTAATCTGCCTTCGCCTGCCTAACCTCCTTTGTAACTTGGTTGCATATCAACTTGTATCTATCATAGGCTTCTGTGTCATGTGTTAATTTGTAAGTATCCCATGCATTTTTCTTCTCTGCCATATGCCTCATTAGTTCATCTGACATCCATTTTGGCCTAAACCTTGAACAATATTTCTTAGTTGGTATGTAAAGCCTAGTAGCTTCCAAGATAAGTTCTTTGAATGCTTCCCATTTTGAATTTGCTGTTGGTAACATCATCAGTTGGTCCCACTGTATAGAATTTAAATACTGTCTCAGTCCATCGTAGTCGCCTTTACGGAAGCAATAACCCTTCCCTTTACCCCTAATGGTAGTTACCTCTTTGAGTAAATCCCACTTCAGCACACTGTGATCACTGCCACCTAGTGGTTCATTTATCTGCAGATTCTTAATGCATGAAGAATCACTGCTGATAATCAAATCAAGAGTATTACTCCCTCTAGTTGCCTCCCGAACATGCTGATGTAGAAAACAATCATCCAATAAATCCACAAAAGCCCTGCTAGTGTGTGAGTGACCAGCCCCCAAATTCCAGTCAATATCTGGGAAATTAAAATCTCCCATTATAAGACTCTCTGATTTACTGGCCCACTCTATTTCCCTGTACAGTTCCTTATTATACTCATCAGAGTCATTAGGCCTACAGCACACTCCTACTCTCAATTTTGATCTCCCAATGCTTATGTCACACCAAACTGACTCAACACTGCACTGTCCAGCGATGTCGACTGGCTTCACTTCCTTGGTTTTTATGTGTTTCTTAACTAATAGCATAACCCCTCCCCCCTTCCTATCCTGTCTATCCTTTCTGTAGACGTTGTACTCCCCAAATTCCAGTTCTGCATCCCTTATATCTGTGTGACACCACGTCTCTGATATCCCAACAATATCTGCCTTTGATGTTTTGAGCAATACCTCAAATTCATCAAATTTATTTACTAAACTCCTAGCATTGGTGTACACGCAAGTATACCTGCACCTGTTTCTATTCTTAGCTACCCTAACACAACCCATGTGTTTACTTGTACCGCAATGGCTCCCAGCAGTCTCTGAAATATCATGCATCTTGTTTTTCAGGCTTCTGCTCATTCTAATAGAAGCAGTGCAAGAATCTCTTTCACCTCTGCCAGTGGCTACTGTCAATCTATTGGTCTTTGTCTCCCCGCAAGCTAGCAGTTTTCCGACCCACCTAACACTGCCTCGATAGCATCAGCAAATATTCTTGCACCCTTTCTATTTAAGTGTATCCCATCCCTGTAGAAGCAATCTCTCCTGTTAACAAGTACAGTCCAGGCTGAAAAAAATTCTACCCCTTGAGCCTTGCACAATCTTTCCAGGGCCGAATTGATCGACAAGGCTCTCATCATATACTCCCTCCTATAGTGTCTGGGCAGAATTGCAGACACTTTCAAATTCAACCCTAATTCTCGGCTTTTGTTCAACAGTGACCTGTACTTGTTAAGTAATTCTGCCGGTCTCCTACTCTTAATATCATTAGTGCCAACGTGTACAACTATATCACCTTTTGTGCCCTTAAAAGATGATATTCGCTCTACAACGTCATCAACCTTTTCCCCTGGCAGACATACCCTGGTCCTGTTCCACCTATCCTTTTTACAAAGCATGTTTCCCGTTTCCCTGACAATAGAGTCACCAACAACTACTAGTTCCTTCGGGACCAGCGCATTCTGCCTTGGGGGTTGCCTCTGTGTCACGTGATGCCCAAGTGCAAGCTCTGGCGTTGATGTGGGCAGCTGAGAGCTTGATGGGCCCCTCAATTTAGTTTCTTCGAGGGCATCCACCCTGTCCTTCAAGCTCTCATACAGGCCCATAAGAACACTGAGTTGTTGCCTTCAACAACTCAGTTGTTGCCTTCAACAACTCAGTTGATGCAAGGAGTGTATCGATGGTCAAACCATCGATACACTCCTTGCATCGCGCACACACAAAGACATCCCCCATGGCAGTATCATGTCTCGTACCCGATTGCTCTGCAAACATCAAGCAAACAGTGCATTTTATAAGGCTGTGAGTCAGAGGACAACTGCCCCCCTCAGTTCTACTGTGAGCCACAGCACTTCCATTAGCTTGAGCCTTTTGCTTTGCTGCTCTTGTCTGAGTCATGATTCTATTAATTAATTAATTATGTTATGTTATTAATTATGAACTTAAATTACAAAAAGATAGCTGCTATATAAATGTGTGAAAGTGTCTAATTTGAATAAATTCAAGGAAGAAATAGATATATTAGTAGAGGGGATGGATAATGGACGACCATGCTCTGTTTGAATTTTGTTTAGCACCTTGCCGTATTATTGTTTCTAGTACTGTGTAACGTACTTAGCAGCAATAAAGATAATTTATTTTTTTGATGATGATGGGTGTAGTGGGTTTTTTTTTTTTTTACTCACTATTGTTCAGTATAGACCAGTTGCTAAGATTACATAAGCCTGTGTTCAAATTTAAAATTTCTCCTTTGGAAATAACAGAGCAATGTTCAGAAAAAGTTTTAAAAGTGTCTGCAGTTCTGCCTAGATACAATAGGAGAGAAAATATGATGACAGCCTTGTCACTTAATTTGGCTCTGGAGAGATTGTGCAAGGCTCCTGGGGGTAGAATTTTTCTCCGTGTGGTCTGTGTTTGTCATCAGTACAAACTTCTACATGAATGGGATACACTTAAATAGAAAGGGTGCAAGAATATTTTCTGATTTCTGAGGCAGCGTTAGATGAGTAGGAAACCTGCTAGCTTGAAGTGGAGAGGATGTACAGACTAATAGATTAACAACAGCCATAGGCAGGGGTGAAGGTGATTCTTGCATTGCTTTTATTGGAATATGTAGCAGCCTGAAAAGTAATGTTTTGGTGAATTCAAAGCCTGGTGCCAGTCATGATGGAATAAGTAAATACATGGGCTGTGTTATAGTAAGTCAGAGTAAGAATAGGTGCATGTATAACAATGCTAGGAGCATAGTAAATAAATTTGATGAATTTGAAGTGCTGGTCAAACCATCAAATGCAGACATTGTGGGGATATAAAAGACATGGTGTGATTCAGATATATGGGATGCAGAATTTGAATATGGGGAGTACAATGTATACAGAAAGGACAGATAGGATGAGAGAAGTGTGTGTTATACTCTTAATTAAGAAGTACATAAAAAGTATTGCCTCCAGTTGACATGGGTGGCCAGTGCAATGTTGAGTTGGTTTGGTGTTACATAAATACTGGAAAAGCAAAAATAAGAGTAGGAGTGTGTTATAGGCCTAATGACTCTGATGAGTATGTGGACAACTGCACAGAGAAATAGAGTGGGCCAGGTAAATCAGAATGTCTTATAATGGAATATTTTAACTTTCCAGATATTGACTGGAACTTATGGGTTGGTCAGTCACACACTAGCAAGACTTTTGTGGATTAATTGGATGTCTGTTCTCTACAGCATGTTAGGCAACAAGAGAGTGTAATACTCTTGATCTGATTATCAGTAGTGATTATTCATGCATTTAGAATCTGAAGATAAAAGAACCACTAGGTGGATGCAGAATTGTCAGGTATGCAAAAGCCTATTGTAGATATCAGTTAGTTTGTAATAAAGTCACATAGGAGGTTAGGCAATCTAAAGTGGATTATGAGAAATCTTTGGCAAAGGATGCAAAGAAAAACAGCAAAGATTTCCTTACTTATGTAAACACTAGAAGGAAGTGGAATGAATCACATTGGTCCACTTGATGATTCACCGTTGATGATCTTGCTCAGGTTGCTGATGAACTGAATAAGTATTTTCCATCTACATTCACACATGATCAATTCTTTAGGGAAGTGGATGCCAGAAGTTTATCTAACTCTATCAGGGAGCTAAATGATTTTGTAATAACTGAGAGGAAGCTGGAAGAGAAATTGTTGAAGTTAAACATAAAAAATGCTCCCACCTGGAGTGGTTAAAATCTGTCCAATTATATTGAGGGAGGCAGAAAAGGAGGTAAGCAAACCCTTAGCCATATTTCTGAGAGCACCTTTGGATTCAGGGGAGATCCCTGTGGACTGGAGATGTGCAAATATAGCCCCAATTAACATAGTAGAATCAAAGGGTGAAATGAATAATTACAGATCTGTAAGCTTAACTTTACTTTTGTTCCAGGGAAAATAATGGAGTCTGTTTAAAGAAGTAATACAGGACTGTCTAGACAGGAGTGCACCTATACTTCAGCCACACCATGTATTTGTTAAGGGGAAACCTTGTCTGACCAATTTGATTGTATACTGTGATGCAGTCACAAAGGAACTGGATGCAAAAAAAAAAAGCACGTGTACCCTGTACACACAAAATATGTTTTATGTGAAAAGATCTTTGATGAAAATGTGAAACAGAAATGATGCAAATTATGTCACTTCCTAAATGATGTCATTTACATCATTTCCATCTGACATTTTCATTACCAATTGGTTTTTCTTCAGTCCAAAAATGTAGTAGGTGCCACCAAAGATGTTTTCACATCAAAAATAATTTTTATATCATATACTTGGATTTCAGGAAGTTTTCAATTCTGTTGCACATAAAAGTTGTTCAAATTGGAGCCGTGTGGCATTAAGGGCAAGTTTCTGCTAGGATAAAGGGATCGTTGAGTGGACAAAGACAGAGAGTGGTAATCAATGGACACTGCTCTTTGTGGACTAATGTTATTAGTGGAATCTCCGAGGGTTCAGTGCTGGGCTCGTTCTTTTCTGTATTTATTAATGATATTGATGAAGTTATATCAGGCTCAATGTCTAAGTTTGCAGACAATACAAAGGTTGGCAGGGTGGTTAGTGACAGTAATGATAGGATACTAATGCAACAACATCTAGAAAAATTAGGCAGATTGTCTGAGAAATTGAGGGTTTATTGTCAAACAACATTAACTACAAAATTGCATTTTATTTTTGTGACAACTTTAGTTTTACTTTATAACAATGCATATCATGTTATAGAACTGTATCTCTCTAGTACTTTACAAGCTGGGCGCCTCCGTAGCCAGGTGGGAAGGAGCAGCAGTGCGTAGCACACACTTCTTGATTAGACTGGGGTTCAAGCCCGTCACCACCAAATACGGAGGATGCGGAAAGGTCAGGGAATGACCACCACATATCCTGGAGCAATATGGCCTTAGTTGCTAATGCTCCTAAAAACCAAATAACAACAACAACTTTACAAGCTAGCTTAGGCTGTAAGTACATTTCCGGTGAATTCCGAAAACCAAGAAAATGTCAAAGGACTTTTTTGGTTAATTACAAAAATATCAACTACAAAATGATTTTGTAGTTAACATTGTTTGACACTAAACCCTCAAAATGACAGTTGAAATTTAACATTGACAAATCCAAAGTTCTGCATATAGGCAGCAGTAATACCAGAGTAATGTACGAATGGTGTGGTACTACACTCAGGGTAGTGGAAGATGAAAAAGACCTGGAGGTAGTTGTGCAGTCAGATATGAAGTTCATAGGGTTTTGTCAATGATATACAGGAATTTTGCTAGCAGGGATAAGAAGGTGATTATCCCATTGTATAAGGTAATAGACCATGTCTTGAGTACTAGAAAGGAAAGCCATCTTTCTGGTTTTTTTCTAGACATATTAACAAACTAACTCAGCCACTTGGTCAGCTTGTAGCACTGCTACTGCCTCTCCATGGTGGGGCTGGACACCTGGGTTGGTAAAGCAAATCCCAGGGCCAAAAGAAGCAAAACATGGATTATGACAACTCCCCCCCCCCCAATTCAGACAGCAAATCCAAATTCAGTGGATTTGCACCAACTCAATGATGACGCAACCACCCGAAAGAGACTGAAGACAGATGCTTCCTGAGTAGCACATACAAGTTTCCTGATCCTGTATTCCGTAATGAACCAGGTCATAGGCAATCTATCACCATTTCTCATACAGAAATGTCTGGAAAATATAGCAGGTTCCACAAGAATGGCACGATGCCTTAAATATGGTCACCTAATTGAGTCCACCAGTTCCAGACACTCCAGGTCCCTTCTCAAAATCACCACATTCAGTAAAATTCCAGTTAAGTTATCACCACATGCTACACTCAATACCTCCAAAGGTTTCATCTCAGAGTATGATCTAAAGAATGTCTCAGAGGAGGAAATTGTCTATGAATTGCAGGATCAGAAGGTCATAGAAGCGAAGAGAATTATTCTGAAGAAAGATGGCAAACTTATTCCAACTTGCAGCATAATAATAACATTTTCTTCACCAAACCAACCTTCATCAGTGAAAGCCAAGCATTTGAATTGCCACATTTGACCATATATTCCAAACCCAGTAAGATTGTTATAAGTGTCAGAAATTTGGACACTCTCAAGCGGTCTGTTGAGGTGATGCAGTATGCCCAAGCTGATTGTAAATCACAGTCCTCATATTGCCCCAATTGTAAAAGCAATCACCCAGCTTTCTTCAAAACATGTGATCAGTGGAAATAAAAAAAAAATAATAAAAAAATAAAAACAGAAATACAAGGTAGAAAAGACAGCCTCGTTTTCAAAAGCAAGAAAACAGTTAAAATAACAGATGCCAAGATGTACATATTCCGACACTGCTCAGAAATTTCATTCAATATCAGTACAGACTGATACATCAATTCCACAAAACATCTATATTTCTGAATAGACTCAATCTTTACTATCTTCTGAATGCCAATGTTCAAAGCAACAGACTTTAAATAAAGCTAATACCATCTGTTGCTCATACAACTCTCATAAGACCTGTTCAAACAGAGAATTTATATCTAGTTAGCAAACAGCACTGACTCTTTCCTTGTGGATACAAATGAAATTTACAGTCAAGAAGAAACTGAAACCATTCTGGAGATCTATCCAGAAGATGAAATAGGTGCAAAACCTATTTTTACAAAGAGAGAGAGAAAATGAATATTGACCGCATGAAACAGACTTCCAAAAAGAAGACAGATACAGCTTCTCTATTTAAATCCAAACAATGAAAAACATCGTCCAATGGAATTGCAGACTTTCACAGCAGTATTGATGACCTCCACAAGATAATTAATTATGCATCATAATCCAATTGGAATCTGCTTACAGAAGACATATTTGACACCTCAGGCATCTCCCTTCATAAATTTTTATGATCTGTTACAAATAATTCTCACAGAGAATTATTTGCTAGTGCCCTAGGGCCATATTTTCACAGTTGTCTGACTCGACCACATATGATTCATCATTTCAAAAGATCAAAGCTTAGCTGAAAAATCCCAACTGAATTTCAGACCCACATCCTCTTTATCAAACAATCAATCACATACTATGTTTAAGCTTCAAGAGGCTATATCCACCACAAAGAACAGTGCTGCTGACCCTGATAGAATATATTGCATAATGCTACAACACTTGGATAATAAATCATTATCCTCTCTGCTGACCTTCTATAATCACATCTTCATTGAACATTAATTTCCCAGTTCCTGGAATCGCTCCTATGTACTGGCAATACCCAAACCAAGGAAAGGTCACTCTATCCCTCACAACTATAGAGCCATTTCTCTCACCAGCTGTTTAAGTAAAACCATAGGGAAAGGTTACTCTATCCCTCACAACTATAGAGCCATTTCTCTCACCAGCTGTTTAAGTAAAACCATAGAAAAAATTATACACCATCGACTGACATGGTATCTTGATTCCCAAAATATGACCTCTGATAACCAATTTGGAATCAGAAAAAATCAATCATCCCTAGATCTCATGGTCAAAGCTGAAATGTACATCAGGAATGTGTTTATCCAAAATGAACATCTCGTCGTGGTATGCCTCGACATAGAGAAAGAATTTGGCACTACTTGGTGTTTTGGTATCCTGAGAGGTCACTTAATTATATCATACAGAATTTCCTTCAGATTAGAACCTTTCAAGTTCACTATCAGTAAGTCTTTTTACAAACATATATACAAGAAGTCCCTCAGGTCTCTGTTCTTGATGCAACCTTATTTGCAATAAGAATAAGATTAGGATATAAAGAAGTCAAACTACTTAAACATTTAAAACAGAAGAAAGTAAATATAGCAGTAATAACAGAAACAAAGAAAAAATTAAAAAGTACGAAAGATTATGATTCTTATACAATGATATACAGTGGAGTAGATCAAAAGGAAAGAGCTAGTGGAGGGGTAGCAATATTAGTAGATCGGAAATGGAAAACCAAAATACAGAGCTACACATTTATAAATAATAGAATAATAACAGTAAGATTTAAATTAGACAGAGGTTATTATGTATAATTGGAATTTATGCTCCAGAAGATGGAAAAGAGGAAGAAACAGATAAATTTTATTTAGAGTTACAAAAGAGAACTAGATAAGAATATAAAAAAGGACCATGTAGTTATTTTGGGAGATTATAATGCTCAGGCAGGGAATAAGCCAATAAAAAATATTATAGGATGTTATGGAGAAAATAAAGTAAATGGAAATGGATATAAATTAAGAGATTTTGCAACATTTAATAATTTAAAGATAACAAATGCATTTTTTAGAAAACGTGATATACATGGTCGGCAAGAGGTACATAATCAATAATAGACTATGTAATAGTAAATCAAAAATTAGCAAAACAATGTTGAGATATTAGAGTGTTTAGAGGATATGATATTACTTCAGATCATTTTTAGTGGCTTCAAAAATAGAGTTATGGGCTAAATGGAAGAAGAGAAAAGCTATTAAACAGGGGAAGGAGGAGTTGGGTTATAAAGTATACAAAATTTATATGAAAAAAAGGATTAAACACGAATTAAGTAAAACATCGGAGAGAGAACAAATAGAAGAAGAATGGAATAATATACAAAATATAATTCAAAAGATAGCAAAAGAGACACCAGGACAATTCAGGAAAAACTATAAGAAGATGGGGGGGTAAAGATATGGAATGAAGAAATAGCTAAAGCAGTACAAGATAAATATCTTAAATATATACAAAACAGGACAAGTGAGAATGAAGAAATATATAAACAAGAATGCAATAAAACTAAAGATATAATAAGGAAGGCTAAAGCAGAGTCATGGAATAGATTTATAAGCACAATAGAACATGATGTTCATGGAAGACAAAATTTGGCATATAAAATGATGAAACACATGAATAGCACACAGAAAGACACTTCGAGAATAAATATAATAAAGGAAGAACAATGGAAAAACATTATGAAGAATTGTGGAAAGACCCAACATATCAAACAGAAGAGATACTGTTAGACCCAGTTAGTGACATAGATCCGATAACAAAGGAAGAATTTGAAAAGGCATTGAAAGCTACAAAAATTAGGAAAGCAGTAGGAATGGATGGTATAAATAAAGAACTGATCAAGTGTGGAGGAAGTTTTTTAAAAGACAGGATACTAAATTTATTTAATAAATGTTGGGAACAATATCAAATACCAGAAGAATGGAAGATAGCAAAAATTATTTCATTTAAAAAAGGAAATAGAAATGATACAAAGAATTATAGAAGGATTAGCATACTAAATACAGTATATAAAATGTATAGCAAAATAATAAATAATAGTATTAAAATTATCTCTGATGAAATATTAATATAAGAACAGGCAGGATTCATAAAAGGAAGATCATGTACAGATAATATATTTATATTAAAACAAATAATAGAAAAACAAAAAGAGTTTAATTTAGAAATGCATTTAGCATTTATAGATTATGAAAAAGCATTTGATCAAGTAAACAGACAAAAACTATGGGACATATGGACATAAAAACTATGGGCATTCGAGGTGAGCAGACGCGCTTCGTCCAAGCTCCTCAGTTAAGTGGATTGGATTACTGTTGATTAGTGCTTTTAAATATTTTATTTATTTAGATATTGTTGGATTATTTTGTTATAGGTTTTTCCCAAATATTGACTGGAATTTGGGGGCTGGTTACTCACACACTAGCAAGGCTTTTGTGGATTTATTGGATGATTGTTTTCTACATCAGCATGTTCGGGAGGCAACTAGAGGGAGTAATACTCTTGATTTGATTATCAGCAGTGATTCTTCATGCATTAAGAATCTGCAGATAAATGAACCACTAGGTGGCAGTGATCACAGTGTGCTGAAGTGGGATTTACTCAAAGAGGTAACTACCATTAGGGGTAAAGGGAAGGGTTATTGCTTCCGTAAAGGCGACTACGATGGACTGAGACAGTATTTAAATTCTATACAGTGGGACCAACTGATGATGTTACCAACAGCAAATTCAAAATGGGAAGCATTCAAAGAACTTATCTTGGAAGCTACTAGGCTTTACATACCAACTAAGAAATATTGTTCAAGGTTTAGGCCAAAATGGATGTCAGATGAACTAATGAGGCATATGGCAGAGAGGAAAAATGCATGGGATACTTACAAATTAACACATGACACAGAAGCCTATGATAGATACAAGTTGATATGCAACCAAGTTACAAAGGAGGTTAGGCAGGCGAAGGCAGATTACGAGAAATCCTTGGCAAGGGATGCAAAGAAAAACAGCAAAGAGTTCTTTACTTATGTAAACTCTAGAAGGAAGGGGATGAATCAGATTGGTCCACTTGATATTGATGGGTCAACTGTTGATGATCCTGCTCAGGTAGCTAACAAACTAAATGAATATTTTGCATCGACATTCACACATGAGGAGTTATTCAGCAAGGGGAATGCCAGAGGTGTATTCAACTCTAGCAGTAAGCTACAGAATCTTGAAATAACTGGGAGTAAAGTGGAGGAGAAACTGTTGAAGATAAACACAAGAAAGGCACCCGGGGTGGATGGGATCTATCCAGTTATATTAAAGGAGGCAGCAAAGGAAGTAAGCAAACCCTTAGCCATAATTATGAGAGCTTCCTTGGACTCAGGGGAGGTACCCATAGACTGGAAATGTGCAAATGTGACCCCAATTCACAAAGGAGGATCAAAGGCTGACACAAGTAATTATAGACCTGTGAGCTTAACTTCTGTTCCAGGAAAATTAATGGAGGCACTGGTTAAAGAAGCACTGCAGGATCATTTAGACAAGACTTCAGTTATAGCTCAGACACAGCATGGTTTTGTTAAGGGGAAGTCTTGCCTGACCAACTTGATTGATACTATGATGCAGTCACAAAAGAACTGGATGCAGGGAATAACTTTGATATTATATACTTGGATCTTAGAAAGGCTTTTGATACTGTTGCACATGGAAGACTGCTACACAAATTGGAGCAGTGTGACATTGGAGGCAAATTGCTGCTATGGATAAAGGGGTGGTTGAGGGGGAGAAGACAGAGAGTGGTAATCAATGGACACTGCTCATCGTGGACTAATGTTATTAGTGGAGTCCCTCAGGGCTGGGTCCATTATTGTTTTCTGTATTTATAAATGATATTGATGATGGTATATCAAGCTTAATGTCCAAGTTTGCAGACGATACAAAGGTTGGCAGGGTTGTCAAGGACACTACTGACACTATGCTACTACAACAGGATCTGGAAAGGTTGAGCAGATGGGCTGAGAGGTGGCAAATGAAGTTTAACATTGACAAATGTAAAGTACTACACATGGGAAACAGCAACCCCAGAGCAACGTATCAACTCTGTGGTACTACACTGACAGTGGTAGAGAATGAAAGGGACTTGGGGGTGGTTGTGCAGGCAGATATGAAGTTCTCTGTGCAGTGCAGACGGGCTGCAAGAGTAGCTCATGGAGTATTGTCAATGATATACAGGAATTTTTCCAGCAGGGATAAGGAGGTGATTATTCCATTGTATAAGGAAATGGTCAGGCCACACCTAGAGTGCTGTATACGGGTCTGGAGGCCTCATTTCAAGAAGGATGTAGAGCTGCTGGAACGAGTACAGAGAAGGGCAACAAGATTAGTGAATGGAACAAAGGGGTGCTCTTACGAAGAAAGGCTTAAGTTTTGCAAATTACAGTGTCTGGAGACTAGGCACCAGCGAGGTGATCTGATAGAGGCGTATAAAGCCTTGAATGGTTTAAGCATGCTCAATGCTGATGGGATTCTTCCTCAAGCTCAGAAAAATCACCTGAGAGGGCATAAATTCAAATTGAGGAAAGACAGATGTAGGATAGACGTGTGGAAATTTGCCTTTAGCCAGCGGGTGGTTGGTTGGTGGAACAGACTTCCATCCCTTGTGGTGGAGGTTGATAGCCTAAATAAGTTTAAGGCTCAGCTGGACAGGTATTTCGAACGAACAGAGGGATGAAGTGGAAGTCGTTTTTTTTTTTTTTTTTTTTGGCTGAAGCTGCGTAAGCTTGCTTTCTTGCATCAAATGCCTCTACTAATGCAAAATGCTAATGCTGTAACAGTTTGATTTTTATAATATTATAGATATCATTTTTTAAAGTTAATTTTCATTGATAATTTAGCTAATTTTATAATGGTAGTTACGAGATCTGCCTTAAACACGTCACAGGGTATCGTGACTCACACAGAAATATCCGATGGCGATTTACGGGTGAGTCATGATTTAATCCGTTGCAGAACCTTTGGAATGTTTTCCAAGGTCAACCTGGTGACTAATCATAGCTCACCTGGGAATTCTTTTCTTTGTGATTGATGTAAGGAGGGCACCAATCTTAAATTACAATTTGGTGCACTGATGGAACAATTTGAGTCACTGAAAACACGGGTGCTTGCCCTCGAGAATAATGAATCTGGGAGCTTGTCAGGGACTCAAGACTCCAGCAATCTACCAAGTGATGCACACCCGATTCATGCCTCAAAACAGAAGAACCAAGTACAAACTACTCTGGTTAAAAAGGACATTGTTTTATTACGAGAATCCATTGTCAAGGAAACGGGGAATATTTTTTGTAATAAGGATAGGCGGAGTAGAACCGGGGTATGTCTGCCGGAAGCAACTATTAATGATGTCACAAACATTTTGTCAGATTTTAAGGGGGGTAAAGAGAATATTATTATTCATGTGGGGACTAATGACATTAAATGTACATGATCTGATGATTTGTTGGAAAAATATAGGACCATGCTGAGGAAATGCCACGAGCTAGGCCACAATGTCTATGTGTCTGCAATTCTGCCCAGACACGATAGGAGGGATTATATGTTAAAAGCCTTGTGGATTAACTCAAGACTTAACGGACTCTGCAAGGCTTTAGGGGGGAAATTTCTATCAGCATGGCCCACACTTGTAGGTAGAAGGAATTTGTTTTGTAGAGATGGGATACACTTAAACAAAGGTGGTGCAAAAGTTTTTGCCAGTATTATTGAGGATACCTTAAAGGTTCGGGGAAACTGCTAGTTGGGGGGGGGTTAATATTGACACACGTTTATCTGATAATATTGGTCAAAGTAACTCTTGCACATACCTCCTCAAGAGTTCTTATCTGTTTCCCCAACTGGGCATAATATCTAAATGTTCTGGGGGCAGAAAGGTTTTAAGTGAGCGGGTAGCTAATGCCATGGAAGATAGCCTAAAAAACTTCAAGGGTTGTGTTAGGGTAGTTAAATATACAAGAAGAGTAAGTCTTAATTGTTTATATAGTAATGTTAAAAGTGTCGTCAATAAAATGAGCGAATTCGAACTGCTGGTTAAAACAAGTAATGCGGACATAATAGGGCTTACGGAGACGTGGTGCGACCTGGAAATGGGGGATGATGAGTTTCAGTACGGCTTGTATAATGTATTTAGGAAGGATAGGGCAGATAGAAGGGGCGGTGGGGTAATGCTTCTTATCAGAAGCAGCCTGAGTGTGACGATAGCTTTCCCGGTTTCAGACGTTTCACATGCTAGTATAGAATCTGTATGGTGTGAGATAGTTGGAAACAAAGTTATAATGCAAGTAGGAGTAATCTACAGACCAGGTGATCGTGAAGATTATGACGAAAGCCTCTACATGCAAATGGAACGGGCAAGTAAGCATCAATGTCTTATTATGGGTGATTTCAATTTATCTCTAATTGATTGGAGTAAATGGGAAGGAAACTCGACATGGGGAACAAAATTTTTAAATCAACTGGATGACTGTTATTTGTATCAACATGTCAGGGAAAGTACTAGACAAAAGAATATCCTAGACCTCATCATCACCCATGAATCAGATGACATAACAGGGCTGACAGTAGAGGAACCAGTAGCAGGAAGCGATCACAGAGTTCTACGGTGGATGATGATGAGAGAGGTAGCAGTAATAAAAGGCAAAGGAATGAGTTTTAATTTCAGAAAAGGAAATTACGATGCCTTAAGGTACTACATGGCCTCTATTAACTGGGTAGATATCGTGTAGAGAATGAATACAGTTGAACTGTGGTATGCTTTTAAAACATTAATCACAGATGACTTGAATGCGTATTTATCATTAAAAAATACTCCACGAGGAGGGTTCCAAGTTGGATGAATAGTGAAGTTGACACATTACTTGAGCAGAAAAAAGGTGGCATGGAAAGGTTATAGAGCAATAAAATGTACTGAAGCCTATAACAGCTACAAGATGATCTGTAATAGAGCCACAGAAAAGGTTCAACAGGCAAAGACAGTTTATGAGAAATCACTAGCAAACAGAGCAAAGAGGGGGGGATAAGGAATTCTTCACATATATAAACGCCAAGAAGAGCAGGACAAACCAGATCGGACCTTTACGTAAGGGAAAGGGGATAGTATTAAATACACCAGCTGCCATTGCAGATGAACTCAACAGTTATTTTGCATCGATATTTACAAATGAAAAACCTTTTGTGGCAATGGGAAATTGTGGGAGCAAAGTTGAAAAATATGTAATTAATGATATTGAAATTTCGCAAGATTATTTAATGAAAAATCTTTCGAGCCTACAGGCCAGTAAGGCTCCTGGAGTTGATGGAATATACCCTATAATCTTAAGGGAAGCGGCAAGTGAGCATTGAACCATTGAGGCTAATTATGCGAGCATCACTAGACTCTGGGCAGATTCCGTTGGATTGGAAAAGTGCCAATGTTATCTCCCATACATAAGGGTGGCTCTAAGAGTGAAGTGGGAAATTATCAACCTGTCAGTCTGACTTCAGTGGTAGGGAAAATCATGGAGGCAATGATCAAGGGGGGAATTCAGGATCATTTGGATAGAATTGAAATTCTCAAGGATACTCAGCATGGTTTTGTAAGGGAAAATCATGTTTAACAAATCTGGTTCACTATTTTGAAAGGGTTACTCACGAGCTGGATTTAGGGAATAATTTTGACATTGTTTATTTAGATTTCAGCAAAGCTTTTGACTCAGTCCCACATGAGCGGTTGCTTTATAAGCTGGAACAGGTTGGAATCACTGGGACAATCCTTAGATGAATAGCGGGATGGCTTCAAGGTAGGAGGCAGAGGGTTGTGATAAATGGCTATTCATCAGATTGGGTTGATGTAAGAAGTGGGGTTCCCCAAGGATCAGTATTAGGACCACTGTTGTTTTTAATTTTCATAAACAACATCGATGAAGGGATAGAGGGCGTGATGTCTAAATTTGCCGATGATGTTAAAATTAGTAGAGTAGTTAATGATCACTGTCAAGCTGAGCTTCTTCAGAGAGACCTAGATAGACTTCAAGAATGGTCAGAAAAATGGCAGCTATGCTTTAATCCAACAATGTGTAAGGTATTACACCTGAGGAACAGTAATCCCAAAATAACTTATTCACTTGGTGGAGTTAATCTGAACCCAGTACTGGAGGAAAGGGACTTGGGTGTTATGATACGGTCAGACATGAAATTCTCTGAGCATTGTAAACAGGTTGCAAGGAAGGCCCTTGGTGTCCTATCGATGATCTATCGAACTTTTTCAAGTAGAGATAGGGACGTGATAATCCCATTATATAAGGCTTTTGTTAGACCACACTTGGAATACTGTGTTCAGGTATGGAGACCGCACCTAAAGAAAGACATCGAGCTTCTTGAAAGGGTGCAAAGACGGGTAACTCACCTGGTGAGATCAGCAAAAGGGCGTCCTTATGAAGAAAGACTTTGAATATGTGGGTTGCAGAGTTTGGAAACTAGATATCTTAGAGGAGATTTGATTGAGGTGTTTAAGGCTCTGAGATGCATCAGTAAAATGAATGAGGACGAAATTTTCAAGATTATAAATGATGCTAGAACTAGGGGACATAAATTCAAGTTATGGGGGGAAATGTTTCGATTGGACTGCAGGAAGTTTTATTTTAGGTAGCGAGTTATAAATTACTGAAATAAGTTGCCTACATGGGTGGTAGAGGCTGACAGTTTGGGGAAATTCAAAGGTCATCTGGATAGTACCTTCGGGTGAGGGAAGCGCATAAGATGATAGGTTTAATTTCCTTTTCTTTTATTAATTATTATTATTTATTTTATTTTATTATTTTTTTTTTATCATTGTTTTTTTTTTTTTTTTTTTTTTTGGCTGGTGCAGCATAAGCCATAGGCGTTCTTGCACCATGCAGCCATTACTAAAACTAATAGTCCCTGTTAGAGTTGGATAAACTTCTGGTATTACCCTCTTTGAATAACTCCTCATGTGTGAATGTAGAAGCAAAATACTCATTCAGTTTATCACCTACTTGAACAGAATCTTCAATAGTCGAACCATTAAGTGGACCAATCTGATTCATACCCTTCCTTCTAGAGTTTACATAAGTAAATAATTCTTTACTGTTTTTCTTTGCATCCTTTGCCAAAGATTTCTCATAATCTGCCTTCACTTGCCTAATCTCCTTTTGACTTGATTACAGACTAGCTTATATCTGCTGTAGGCTTCTGTGTTGCCTCATTAATTCATCCGACATCCATTTATGCCAGAACCTTGAACAGTATTTCTTAGTTGGTATGAAAAACCTAGTTGCCTCCAAGATTAAGTCCTGGAAGGATTCCCATTTAGAATTCAATGTTTTTAACATCATCATCAGTTGATCCCGCTGTATAGAATTTAAAACTGTTTGAGATCACTGTAGTCACCTTTACGAAAACAAAAACCCTTCCCCTTACCCTTGATGGTAGTTACATCTTTAAGTAAACCCACACCAGTACATTGTGGATCACTTTCACCTAGTGGTTCCTTTATCTGCAAATTCTTAATGCATGAATAATCACATCAAGGGTTACCTCTCGAATGTGTTGCTGTAAAAAACACTCCTCCAATAAATCCACAAAAATCTTGCTAGCGTGCAATTGATCAACTCACAAGTTCCAGTCAATATCCGGAAAATTAAAATCCCCCATTACAAGACATTCTGATTTACTGGCCCATTCTATTTCTCTGCACAACTGTTCATGTACTCATCAGGGTCATTAGGCCTATAACGTACTCCTACCTTAATTTTCCCTTTCCCAGTGTTTATGTCACACCAAACAGACTCAACATTGCACTGTCCACCCGTGTCAACTGGATGCACTTCCTTAGAATTTGTGTTTCTTAACTAACATTGTAACCCTTTCTGTACACGTTATACTCCCCAAATTCTAATTCTGCACTGCTTATATCTGTGTCACACCATGTCTCTGCTATCCCAACAATATCTGCCTTTGATGCCTTGATCAGCACTTCAAATTGATCAGTTTTATTTACTATATTTCTAGCGTTAGTGTACATGCAAGTATACATGCACTTGTTCTTACAGGCGCCTCCGTAGCCAGGTGGGAAGGAGCAGCAGTGCGTAGCACACGCTTCTTGATTAGACCGGGGTTCGAGCCCATCACTACCAAATACGGAGTATGCGGAAAGGTCAGGGAATGACCACCGCATATTCCCGGAGCAATATGGCCTTAGTTGCTAATGCTCCTAAAAACCAAATAACAAACAAACAAACAAACTTGTTCTTACTCTTAGTTACCCTAACACAGCCCATGTATTTACTTGTTCCATGATGACTCCCAGCAGCTCTTGGAAGCCCCTAGCAACTTGTTCTCTAGGCTGTTGCTCATTACAATAGAAGCAGTGCAAAAATCACTTTTGCCTCTGCCTGCAGCTACAGTTAATTTTTTAGTATGTGAACCCCCCCCCCCAATCTAGCAGTTTTCCGACTCCCCTAACACTGCCTCAATAGCATCAGTAAATATTCTTGCGCCCTTTCTATTTAAGCGTATCCCATCCCTGTAGAAGCAGTCTCTCCTGTTAGCAAGCACAGACCACGCTGAAAAAAATTGTACCCCGTGAGCCTTGCACAATCTGTCCAGGGCCGAATTGATTGCCAAGACTGTCATCATACCCTCCCTCCTATCATGTCTGGGCAGAATTGCAGACAGTTTCAAATTTAACCCTAACTTGCGACTTTTTTCCACATTGACCTGTACTTGTTAAGTAAATCTGCAGATCTCTTACTCTTAAGGTCATTATTGCCAACATGTACAACAATATCACCTTTTTTGCCCTTAAAAGATGATATCTGCCCTACATCATCAACTTTTCCCTCTGGCAGATATACCCTGGTCCTGTTCCACTTATCCTTTTTGCATAATATATTCCCTGTCTCCCTGACAGTAGAGTCACCAACAATAACTAGTTCCTGTGGGACCAGCACATTCTGCCTTGGAGATTGCCTCTGTGTTGCCTGATGCACAGGAATGAGCTCTGGTGTTGAGTTGTTCAGCTGAGACTAGATAGGTCCCTCATATTAATTTATTCGAGGGCATTTGTCCTAGATTTGACCTAATTTCTTCAGTCTGTGCACCTGGCACACACACAAAAATCCTCCTTGGCTAGATCATGTCCTGTTCTAGACAGGTCTGCAAACATTTTGCGCATTGTTTTAGACTGTGATGCATTGGAGAATTGCCCCCTTTGGTTCTCCCGTGAGCCACAGCACGATGGCTATTCTGTGAACGCTGCTTTGCTGCTCTAGCCCGGGTCATGATTCTGTTAAGTAATTAAATTAACAATGAACTTTAATAAATTTTACTGATTAATTGATAATGCTATAGTAATCTAACAGATTTCTAATGCAGTGCTGCGTTTTTCGCTGTCTAGTTTTACGTTAACCTTATGCTATTTCATATTGTATAACAATGGCAGCAAGTTATGAGCATAAAATCTCCGGACACTAAGTATTAACTTTCAAAATTGCTATCTAATTTCCAAAATAAACCACAGAGCTTGACTAGAACTATAAAGCTACTTATAGGAAATAATTGAGTATAACAATTAAGTAAAAAAAGTGAATAAATGTAAATGAAAACTTAGTGTTCGCTGGGGCTACAAAAATCTTGGTCAACGTAATTTTATCGGGATTATCATAAATGTATATATAAGAAGATGTGAGTTGGTGCAACAGGTAACCTATACTGAAGTAAATTCAGGGCACAGTCTCATTCTGTATATAGCAATGAGCAAACTAAAGTCACTGCTTAGTGCATCAGTCCTATCAGGGGGCGCCTCCGTAGCCAGGTGGGAAGGAGCAGCAGTGCGTAGAACACGCTTCTTGATTAGACCGGGGTTCGAGCCCGTCACCACCAAATACGGAGGATGCGGAAAGGTCAGGGAATGACCACCGCATATCCCGGAGCAATATGGCCTTAGTTGCTAATGCTCCTAAAAACCAAATAACAAACAACAACAACAAACAACAGTCCTATCACTAGGCTGTTCGCATCTTCAGTGCCTGCCTGCCTACCCACCCACCCACCCACCAAATGAGACCCATTAAAATGCATGTGTATGCTGTTTCAGACCTTGTACTGAATTCATTGTTCAGCTTATATGAAGAGAACTATTACCTACATCTGTAACTAATATATGTGTGAAACCTTTATGCTATAACAAGTTGATATTTATAATAACTTCAGAATGGGTTTCTGTGCAATGCAACACTTTCTTAACTTAAAAGTGTTTGCTTAACAAAGCCAAAAAAAAATAATAAATAAATAAATGTATGGGCATTTCATTCATATACTTGTTTCATATTATATATATTAGTATGCAGTTTGAAGCAGCTCTGCAAGGAGTACTGGGTTAGCTTGTTAATCCTCTTAATTTTTAAATTTATTCTTTCTGTACAGGAAGTAGAAAAGAACCTAAGTCCAAAGCAGTGTGCTGTTTTAGATGTGGCATTAGATACTATTAAACAGTACTTCCATGCTGGGGGCAATGGTTTGAAAAAAGCTTTCTTAGATAAGAGTCCAGAATTACAGTCCTTACGTTATGCACTTTCACTGTACACACAGACCACAGATACTTTAATTAAAACTTTTGTTACCACTCAAACTAAACAAGGTGAGTAATTTTAAACATTTTAATATTTAATTTTTCATCTAAATTTAATTTTAAAATAAAGCTTTTAAAAAATGCTTAAATTTTTTTTTTATTTTAACAGTAAAGTTAAAATGGAATTCTTCTCCATACAGTGGTGAAGTAAACTTTATTTAAATTTTTATAAATTATATGGACATTTCATCTTCATATATGTTCAATTGAGGGAATGTTTATCCAGTTTGGTTTAGAAATTATAGCAGTAAGGGTCATTATAGAATGCCTTTATATGATACAACTAAACTAATAACTTGGTATCTGTGGTCTGTGAGTACAGACCACAGATACTTTAATTAAAACTTTTGTTACCACTCAAACTAAACAAGGTGAGTAATTTTAAACATTTTAATATCTAATTTTGCATCTAAATTTTATGTGGACGTTATATATAAACATTATATGGACATTTCATCTTCATATATGTTCAACTGATGGAATGTTTATCCAGTTTGGTTTAGAAATTATAGCAATAAGGGTCATTATAGAATGCCTTTATATGATACAACTAACAGGGTATCAACAAACACTGATTGCATATAAATTTTTACTATGTAATTAATTCCACCACATAACTTCTGCTTTTTTTTTTTTTTTTTTTTTTGCCTTGAAAATTCGGCGCCTCCATAGCCAGGTAGGCAGGAGCAGCAGTGCATAGCACACGCTTCGTAATTAGACCGGGGTTAGAGCCCGTGACCACCAAATACGGAGGATGCGGAAAGGGCAGAGAAGGACCACCGCATATCCCGGAGCAATATGGCCTTAGTTGCTAATGCTCCTAAAAAAAAAAAAAAAAACCAAACCAAACCTTGAAAATTCAACACCCTTACTTACAGATGCAAGGTGTGATATATATATATATATAGTATATATCTGATAATTAAAATAAATCTGATATTTAAAATAAAATAAAAACATCGGCCAGTAGTACGGCAAAAAAGTAGAGCGAAAAACAACGTAAAATAATATAAAATAAACAAACAGGGAAGGGAAAGTAAGAGTAATAATAAGACAAAAAAGTAGTCGATAATCCCCTGTATAACCCTGTATAACTACTGGCCGATGTTTTTATTTTATTTTAAATATCAGATTTATTTTAATTATCAGATATAATTAGGCTTCATGTGGAGGATTTGCATTTGCTGCCTCTAATGATAGCTTTATATTTATTTACTTTTATTACTCTTGTCTAACTTTTTTATATTACATCATATATATATATATATATATATATATAAAAAAGATCGGGAACTGAGCTAATATTTGGGAAATGAAGAAGATTAATGATTATTTGGTTGGATCACCTTCAAAATAAACTCCTTGATTCTGTATATGGTAGTTGCAGTGCTTCTGCATTGTTACAACAACTTTCAACTCGCCATGCTGGTGCAATTTTGATATACAAATTCAGTCCCCTAATTTTTTAGCGAACTTGAAATCTTTCACATATCACGTATGATACATGACAGTAAAATATTCATTAAAAACCACTGTCTACCTATTAATTCAAATTTTTCTACCCATTCTTTTAAAAGTTTACACTGTATGGTGAACTCAGTAGTGAAACTAATCAGGTTTTGGTTTTGTGGTTAGACCTTCTGCCATTACTACTGGAAGTCTCATCAGTTACTTTTGTGCATCCTTTGATTTGGCATGATTGTTAAAGAGAGTAGAGGTTAGAATTTGTAGTTTTACTGCTGAGTAATCTGTAAAGAAAGCTTAAACCACTGCCTACCTATTAATTCAAATTTTTCTACCCATTCTTTTAAAAGTTTACACTGTATGGTGAACTCAGTAGTGAAACTAATCAGGTTTTGGTTTTGTGGTCAGACCTTCTGCCATTACTACTGGAAGTCTCATCAGTTACTTTTGTGCATCCTTTGATTTGGCATGATTGTTAAAGAGAGTAGAGGTTAGAATTTGTAGTTTTACTGCTGAGTAATCTGTAAAGAAAGCTTAAAGCATTACTCCTTTATGTAGATGGTTATGAAACCAAAACCCAGAGGCAATGACATGACATTGTTAATAAGAGTGCCATGTATACACTGCTCAAACAAAATTAATCGAACACATAGAAAATGTGGCATAACTTGTGCATCTTGTGATGCTACGGGACAAAATTTAGTATAGTGGTGTACAATAGAATAATAATGAAATGAGGAGACAGTGAAAAGCTTTGGACAGGTATAAGGGGACATTTATTGGGGTTGTATAAGAATTACCAAATAGGTCACATTACAGAAGTCAATGCAAGATGCCCGAAAATATGGTCATAAAGCATCAGTAAAGCATATGATACCCTCCAACAACTAAACAGGCTTGACACCAGTAAACCATGCTCAATATAAGGGTGTCTATAAGATTCTAAGATTCTGTGGCAACAAATCCCATTCTTCCATTAGCAAAAAACCTTAGCTAACCAAGTAACTGAGGAGTTAGCCATCAGTGTACAGTGCAACGCCCAAGGGCATCCCAAAAATGTTCAATTGAATTTAAGTTTGGTGATTGTCATTAGATATCTCTAGTTTCAAGATATTCCTCCACTGCTTCAGTTCTATATACAGTGGTGTTGTCATGCATGAAAAGAAAATCTGGGTTATCTGCACAGTTAGAGTACACCTATCAAAAACATGAAGGAGGGCGGGGGGGGGGGGGGGGGGGGGGGGGGTGCTGCCATTGATCATTATTCTGCCCCACATGAGAAAACCACCTGCACTGTAAGTGTCCCTTTCTCTGATGTTGGAGGGCTGGTACCACGTTCCTCGTTGTATCCAGATGAAATAACATCAAGAATCAGTTTGTAAGCTAAAACGGAACTCATCAGAAAACAGAACGTACCCCATTTGTCAGGGCTCCAAGTCGTGTTCGAGGCACCTGTTTCAACAAACTGTGGTGGTTTGGGGCTAATGGGATTTATTTATTTTATATATATATTTTTTTTTGTACTTTGTTGCAGCCTCCAAGGTTTCCCCTATATGCCGCTGTGCCATCTGAAAGCACTAGGCCAAGGCCAGCAACTGTGTGTGTGTGTATTTATGTTCGTCTTGAGTGCCGGCACCTGGCATTTTGCAGCCAGGGGGGTGGGGGGCATGGAACACCTGGTCCCCTGCTCCCTGACTTCTATCCCAAGCCACGTGGAGGCAGCCAGGTTCCACAACCAAGTAGAGACTTTGAGATTTCAAGAGAACTTGAAATCTCAAAGATTAAATGAATGGAGAAAGGGAAAGGGAGGAAAAAGGACAGACAGTGGGGGAAGAAGGAGAAATCCCCAAAAAAAAAAAAAAAAAAAAAAAAAAGGAGCAGCAGAGTGACTAGTAAACAACAGTCCTGTTGCCACAACCTATACACTATTTACATCACAGTTTGGGCATGATCACCACTCTGGAAATCACCCAAAAGTTTATTTTATATATACAGTTGTTTGTTGTTATTTGGTTTTTAGGAGCATTAGCAACTAAGGCCATATTGCTCCAGGATATGCGGTGGTCATTCCCTGAATGACCTTTCCGCATCCTCCGTATTTGGTGGTGACGGGCTCGAACCCCGGTCTAATCAAGAAGCGTGTGCTACGCACTGCTGCTCCTTCCCACCTGGCTACGGAGGCGCCCATATATACAGTAATCATGAAAAAAACAAACTCATATATTCTTATAACTAAAAGACAAACCAATCACTGGCACAACAAAACAAAGACCAGAACAGAGCAAATCCAAATAAACATCCTTCCAACCAGATATGAACCACACTGGAATGGCCAGCACTATATGGAGCTAAAACAGCAGTTTCAACGCATTATACTTAAACATCAAAGTTAAATAGCTCATCTGAATCAGGGAGCTTAAAAAAAAAAAAAAAACTTCTTTCCTATGGCTATATACCAACTCTTTCAAATTTTGCACTCATTTACATCTTAACTTCAATTCAAGAATAACTATATACAATAAAATTACACTTTTGCATTTGGATGTAGAACCAACATGTAACTTTGGTCTAGATCCATCTTAACACAGACCAACACAATTCCCTTACCATTAAACTCCTTGACACAACAGTAACATAAAAATTATACTTATACATCAAAGTTAAATAGCTCATCTGAATGAGGGAACTTAGCCAAAAATTCTTCTTTTGTATGGCTAAATACCAATTATTTAAAATTTTCACTCATTTACATCTTAACTTCAATTAAAGAATAACTATATGCAAAATTAAACTTTTGCATTTGGATATAGACCCATTATGTAACCTTAGTCTATATCCAACATCCACTGCCAACTTAACACAGACCCACCACAATACCAACACAGTTTATTTACCATTAAACTCCTTGACACAACAGCATCATAACTGTACTAACTTAATTCACAAATTACATACAAAATTACCTCTTTGCTTACATGGAACTTCCTATAGGCAACCCGACAGCGGTGTTATTATATAGTCAGTTTTTCAAGAACTTCAAATATCCACAAATTGTATGTTTGAAATTAAGACAATCATTTCAATATTTCCTAGTTCTAATCAGTTCTATCAGTTGACCTGTATCAAGGCAACCCAAATATGTTTACTCATACGTTTTCTTCAAACCAAATCAAAACCATTAACAAAACTATCAGTTCATTACGTCTATCTTTAATCCTAAGTAAATAACCTAATTCCAGCCTTTTCAACAAGGAACGGAGCTTCAAAAGATCAGCTAGAAAAAGAAAACTTGTACCCATTCCAGAACAAGGTGAAAACCAAAACAACACTAAATTAATAAACTCTAGTGATTTCTACCTAAAAGTCTTTTACGTCTTTTTTTTACACCTCAGCTGCAAAACTAGAGAAGACCATATAATTTTACTTTATCTCAACCAAACAAGGTAATTCATCCTCTAGGTAAACATCAGTCAGGACTTGTAATTCCTGTCTTAGATCTAATACAAGTTACAATTAAAAACTAAGCATTCTATTGTTTCTGGGATGCCACACACATACAAAGTGGCGAGGCAGCCAACCCCAAAGCAAACAGCTTAGAGTTCAGATTGCCCTGCCCTGAAAGTAGAAATGACAAATTTAGGCCTGGACAAAACCAGAACACTTTTTGCTTAGGAAACTCTGACACATTTGGATAAAATTTGAATGTAGCTCTACCTAAATCAGCAGCCATCCATGAAGACTGCCAGCTATTTATAAGTTCTCTCCTAATTCTTTCATTATCTTCCTTCCTTGACAGCATATCAAAATCTATAGCATGCTCTCCTAACCTTGCAGGAATAGTTTTCCTACGAAAAAACTGTAAATAATGATAAATGACCTCATACTGAATAGGAAGCCTTCCATTCAGTACCTGTAGAGCTCACACCTCTGTAGCCAGGTGGGCAGTAGCAGCAGTGCATAGCACACGCTTCTTGATTAGACCAGGGTTCGAGCCCACGACCATCAAATACGGAGGATGCGAAAAGGTCAGGGAATGACCACCGCATATCCCCAGAGCAATGTGGCCTTAGTTGCTAATGCTCCTAAAAACAAAAAAACAAACAAACCTGTAGAGCCCGTAGACACCTGCAGTTCCTAGTTATGACCAGAATAAAAAAGCGCTGATCCTGAGAAAGAAATTTTCTGAAAGAAATTTACTCAGAAGGCCCAAGCACCAGCAGCATAGCAAATAATGGGTAAGAAAACACATTTGTAATACAACTTTAAAGTGACAAGTTTTATACCCCATACATTCTTGGAGATTCTCATGATCTTGAACAAGATCATGAGAATCTCCAAGAATTGGGCGTGAGTGATGAAACTGAACCGATCGTCCATGATAATACCACACTTATAATTCCTGACTAATTTAATGGTTTGGTTATTCAATTTTAAGGTAGGAGGCCTATTTAAATTTCCCTTAAGAAGCATCTGCTTTGTTTTATCAATCGAAATTTTTAACTTATGAACAACACACCAGTTGTTCTAATTGAGGCCATGACTCTACAAAAATTAAAACCGCCAAGTCGTCAGCATATGTTACCTTGATAACATTTTCATGTTCCATCACGAGCCACCATCAAGGACCATGGTCCAGCAATATGGCCCACGGACCGATCCCTGAGGGCAGCCCATTGTGACATTCCTTTTAACAGAGCAAGTACCAGAGTAAACCAAGAGAGCTCTATCCTCGAAATAACTTGAGATTAAATGATAAATGGGCACAGAGATCCTGGCCTCCCGGAACCTCGCAGGACACTTTGCCACCATACGGTGTCAAAGGCCCCTTTGAAGTCCACAAAGAGGCCGAGGACATATTTAGAAGTTGCAGACAGTACAGAATCAATGACTAGCCAAATGGCATCAACGGTTGATCTTCCTTTGCAGAACCCAAATTGATTAGCTGCTTATAAGTTTTTGTCAGTATAATAATTCATGATTCTATAAACTATTAGTTTCTCCCAAACTTTTTCCAAAATGGGCAACAACACTATGGGGTGATAAGAAGAAGGCAAAATTGGAGGTTTTTCAGGGTGTTTCAACAGAATTTTGAGATTTGCTGTTTCCAAGGGTTGGGGAATAGACCGTCCATCAATCAGGAATTTAACAGATTAATAATTAATTTTGAAATGACAGACCAAACTCTCTTTATAACTACGACCTCAAGCAGGTCCAGACCCTGACATTTATTGTCCTTCAAAGAAGCAACAGCCTTGCCAATTTCCTAATAAGAAAATTCCTCTTCTTCCACAAGACCCTCGTATGTAAGGTGATCCATTCTCATCTTAAACTGTTCCGAATTTTCTGGAACCGCAACATCTTGATAAATAATCTCGTCTCGTCGAGGATCGCATTCACGAACTCAGTCCATGACAAAGTCTCACAGTATTTAACCATTATGGTTGAGAAAATTTCACTAGAATGTAATTTATCAACATCAATTTTATAAGCCAGGCCCCATGGCTCCTTCTGCAGAGTTTGTTTAGCTAATTGTTCCCATGAAGATTTTTTATTTCTATATATCTGGTTGAAGTAATGATGTCTTGCCATTCTATAGATATCATTCAGATTATTATTATTATTATTATTAGCTGTATGGTGCAAGGAAGCCTGCGGCTTATGCTGCACCAGTCAAAAAAAAAAAAAATTGTGAATTACCCCGAGAGAGACAGAGAGAAGCCGAAGGGTATCACCAAGAAAGAGAAGAATGATGATATCCAGCTCAGGACCCTGGGTGTGCCAAGCCCATACTCACCAGATGTGAGCCCCTGGGATGATGTTCTACCTCATCTCTGGGTTGATGTCTCCTTTTAGCGCACTGGAAGTTTCTCCTTGCAACACGTAAGTCTTTCCTTAAGTTCATCAATTTCCCACACCACCAAGGTATATGATTTTTCCTTCTCTGTTTCTTCTTAAACAATGCATCACAGACATTTTTGATTAATTCGTGAACAGCATCAACCTTTAATGAGGCCGGCAACCGTCCAATTCTTTCCACCTGGGCATTCGAAGCTAAATTCCGAAGTCTGGCATCAAAATCCAACCAGTCAGCACCCTGGGTCCTGTAGTGCACAAAATCAAAAGAATCTCATGGCAGAACAATCCAAACGTGTAACAACCTGAAAAGTTATTGGACAGTGGTCACTAGCAGACCAGTCAGGAGAGACCTGCCAGCACCTGATATTATGTCCAAACGTTGAATTTGTAACAGTCAAGTCTATAAAAGACTGTCCATTCACAGAGTTGAAGATTGGGGGATGGCCAATTGTGTTCCAAAGACTAAGGTTTTTGGTGATTATAAACCCCTCCAACAATTCACCTTTGGCATCTGTTTGCAGGGCATTCCATAAAGTTGACGATGCGTTAGCATCCATACAGATTATGACATGTTTACCAACCAATTTATGGAGGGCATGCTCCAGATAATTCAGAAAAGGTTCTGTTTGCTGGTGATACTGCAAACACTGAAAATAAACAAATGAAAAATATCTTGCCAAACACACCCTCAATACATACACAAGCCAAGTGCTTAGAACAAAGTTCCACTATTTTTGTGACTATTAGGCGGTGATTAGTCACATCCAAGGCCGCCCATATCCTGGTCGTGGCACTTCCACCAGCACCAGAAATATCAGGATCAGATTGAACAACTTTCGAAGCAAATGGGAAATCCTTTACTATACCTCTATACGAGTAAACCTCTTGAAGGGCAAAGATATCAATATTATGTTCAGCGATCAATTTAGTCAGATCATTTGAGATCGAAATTGACCACAGACAATTTAATTGAAACATGCTTATACAGTCACTAACATGATTCCTATTTATGGAATTAAATGTAGTTTGTTCAGGATTTTGTCACCTCCTGTGCTCTTAAGAACTCTGAACAACTGTTGTTTGTCGCAGTAAGAATGATTTGCCCTCTTTTTCCGCTGCTTGCAATTTGGACATGCGGCAGGGGAATCCCTATCAGGAAAATCATCAATTTGATGCCACAATGCCCGCAAGTGAAATCACTGCAAACAATTGCGAGCCGAGTGCCCATAGTTAAGGCACTTAAAACATCTGGACGCAATTATAAAGTCTTTGACCCCATGCAAAGTCCAACCAATCTATACTCGACCTCCACTATTTAACAAAATCTTTCTAATTTTTGCAGGCATCTCAACAATCCAGTGTGAATTATTCTTAACTCTAGACTTAATTTTAAATCTAACCTTTACAGATTTTTTAAAGTCATCCTCTAAAATACTTTGTTCACTTAAATTTTTGTCATAAAGATCTTCAAGAAATTCACTATCCGTTACATCCTTATTGACGTCATAAACTATTAATGTTGGATTTAACTTTTTAGGAAAATCGACCTTTAGCTTATGTTCTTCAAATCTTTTACATCGCTTTTATTTTTCCAAATCATTACTTGTAGCTGTTTCAATCACAATACCTTTTTCACATACTTTCCTTATGGCCCTAATTTTTATTTTTTTTACGACTTGTTTAAAATTTTTTGTCACTGCCTGTTTAATTTCGTCACTAGTCTTATGCAAACTATCCTCACTGCACGCACAATTATTGTGTGTTTAGATTGGGTACCAGAGGGAATCGCACCCAAATTACTTTGTATGCCTACACCTGAAGCCGCCACAGAAGCATATGTGGTAGCAGAAGGAGCAGGAAAAGAATTACATTTCAGTTCTGTTTTAAGTTTGCATTCTCAATAATTAGTTCAAACAAAACCTCTCCATGCTGTTCCAAGCTTTTCCCACCTCTGCAATCATTGAGGAGGAAACCTTTGTTTCACTTTTGAATACATCAAACAAATTATTTTTAACAGCAAAAACAAAATCAAGAGTGGCATTATCATTCAACAAGCCAGAAAAGCCACTCTGGTCATTACCAGAAGTATCTAAGCCAACCTGGGCAGATACAAGATTAGGAAACTGCTGTTCCAAGATATTTTCTAGCTCCTTAAATGGTTCCTGGAGACCCTTAAACCCAGCCTCCACAACTTCGGGAGAAACCGTCAGGTGTCCTGGCATTGATGAAGAAAGATTTTCGTCATCAAACATTGTAAAAACTCTTAATTTCTAATCAACACGAATATACCACTACAGGATGAAAATCCAATGAACCAGTTCCATTAAAATATTTTTAACCTATTTATATTCAGAACTAGAGTTGCAGTTCACAATACTAACTCCAAGGATTGATTCACGCAGCACTGGGATGAAAAGTATAAATTTAAATTGGTTTTATAAAGTTCCTGGCTGCACACAGTTCAAGCACCATGTAACAGTTCCAATTATAGTATATATTCCAATGTTTAAGAACTGGTATAAGATCCATATGTGAACATAGTTTGTACTTGGATGAAAACTGTGTAAACCAAAATGTCATTAAAACTTGTCACATTTTCGAGATTTTCTATCTTAGTAACTTACTGTAGGGGCACTGAAAAAATTATGAAAAGTAATTTAATTGGCTATCCACTGGAATTATTTCAGATTTTTTCCTCCAGTGGGGAAGCCAGGAAAGCAGTTCAAAGCAATGCAAGATGTCAGCCCAAAGGAGCCCAAATTGAATCTGTATACAGTTTGTATTTCAAAATCTGCAAAACTGATTTTCATCACAAAACTAACATACAAAAAGGTACTAGGGGCCTTTGGACAACATAAATGCAATTTAACCAGAAAATACCAATATTTTCAAAGTTTTCCCTGAAACAATCAATATTTTACCAACACTGTAAATAAAAGTTATGTGCTACACAAGACAAAGTGACGACGACTACCAGTCTTACCTGCTAAAATGTCTACCATTTTGCCCAGAATGCAACAGTTACAATAATTATTCATAGAAATCCTAAATATTTTGTCAAGCATATACTTACACCATAATCATCCAATAGCAAAACTAACTCCAAATGACGTCATCAAATGAAATGGCCATGCCGAAAATCAATTTCCCTCCAAAATATTCCCGCTCCCCGCAATTTTGGAGAGGAATGAAGGGGAAGACAAGACGGCCATAAAGTAACAGTAAGACAACAGAAACTTGTAAGGCCACAGCCAGTAGTATCTTTAAAAGAAAACTGGCCGGCTGTAGGTGGACAAAACAGCTCCAAAGTAACCTCTCCACCACAATCGGCCACCCTAGAGTCGAAAATAGTGTCACAAATTGTGTCCAACCCACGAATTAGGAACTACCAAGTATGTTTTAAATCAAACTGACAGTCAGGAAGAACGTTTCTCTATATATCCGCCATTATGTAGAAGTGCAAGTTCACTTCTTAAAAATGGTGAAATTTAAAAACGCCTATTTTAGGCAGAATACCCCAAGTGTCAGTCCAAAAACAAGACCTGCACACTTACCCAATATTCACAGACTTCAGGGTAACAAAAACTAACAGGGGGGGGTTGCCTGAAAACACATAATAACCAGATAAATCCAGGAGCCTAACTTAAGACAACTAAGTACAAGAAGGCACAGTCCGGTAGAGGGGTTAATGGGATACAAGTCACTGGCTTCCTTGAATAGAGTGCACTTGAATTAAGCCTTCTCAACACAATCTGGTTGGAACTGTTTTCACCTGTAGCCGCAGCAACCTCAAGAGAGTTAGTGATAGGACATAGGACGTCTTGCTATTAGTGCCAGACAGTATTTGATTGATATAGCCCTCGAGGGACCTTGGCCAACTCTTTTTGCAATGGTTCCTGTCTCCTGAACCTTCTTCCATAGATCCAAGACGATGTCGCATTGCCAGGCTTCAAGTCATCCAACAGTATCCACCATCTCAAAGAATCATCTAAACCAGCGTTTCCCAAACTGTTTTAGTCACAGAACACATTTCATCTCACAACATATTCACGGAACACTTACGAAACACAAGTTTAGCGGAAGCCAAAGAACTGTTTACTAATATTTTATTACATATGATGCACTGTGCATCAGAAGCATCTTTATTTCCAACACAGGTAAAGCCCAAAGTGAAACAACAGGTAAAATCCAAAGTGAAAAACCAGGAACAAACTAATAAAAGGCCAGAATTCAAATAACTGTCATTATACTTTCGTTTTGGTCTTTTATTAGTTGGTTCCTGTTTTTTCACTTTGGATTTTTGGGGAACAAAAGGCTGCGATTGTTCATCTTCACTTTGTAGTATGACAATATTGTGTTCGTTTTCATTGACCACAGTTGCACTACTAGAAGTATTTTACTGCTTGTTTTAAAGTTCCTCCTCTCCTTCAACCCATGTACTCCGGGCTAAATCACATACGAATAGCATACTAGATCACCACATTGCTACTTTTTCGTAGGTGTTATTACCTCTATGCAAAGCCCACCAAAATAAAGTGTTCCGCAGTCTATTCGATTATTAGTTTATGCCAGTATGTTAATAATCTAAAAAAAATTATGTTAAATATTATAATGATACAAAAGTGGTGTATGCTACAAATATGCAAAATTTATTTATTTTATTTTTTTAATTAATAATTACAAATTTTTGCAGAACACTTGTTCACATCTCATGGAACACTAGTGTTCTACTGAACACAGTTTGGGAAATGCTGATCTAAACAACAGTGACTTTCCATCCTGAGTACTGGAATGGAGATTTGGCTATCCCACCATCCAAAAAATGGGAATGAAGTGATGAGGTCATAACCCATGTTTTTATAGTTTTTGTAATTGGTTATCCAGTTATCTCTTTGACTGCTCACTGAGGGTGATGATGGTAGTTGGCTCTCTGTCTTCTAACTTTTCCACTAATGCTGGTGTCTCCCAAGGTTCAGTTCTTTCCCCAACTCCTTTCCTCTTGTATATTAATGACCTTCTTCCATTGACCAGAAATCCTCTCCATAGGCATGAATAATTTGAATAATGTGCGGCTCTGTAAGGTGGTAGATTGATTTTTATTGAATACTTGGAATTTGGATGACAGGATGCCTATTATATGAAATATTCACTGTTCACAATAAAATATTCATGAAAAACATTTTGTTCTGTTAATTTTGTCGCACAAGAGGCTTTGATTATGTGAAGGAGCCAATTCTCCTTGCCTATTTAGTACTGTACAATAAAAAAAAATTCCTTTCTCCGTGAGCAGTATTCAGTATGAAAATGCATTTGTTGTAAGAAAGTGACAGCCTTAAAATTTAGAGAATTTCAAAAAACAACTGACAAATTCTGTGAACTGTTTTTGTCAGATGAATATGTTGAACAAATTCTTTGTCTTCTAATTGAGCACCAGCATATATTTGTGTAAAAATATATATGTAATAAATTAAACATATCGGTATTAATTCTATACATTTCTAACCCTAAATCATGTGCCTTTAATTCCAGTTTGAGATTTTATATTCGTTGTGTAAGTCAACCTTAATTGCAGATGATTTTTTAGTGCTTTAAAGGTTCGTTTATATTCCAGAATACACAGATGAGGCAAAACATTATGACCAGCGAGTTGTTATGCAAATAAAAGCAACTGCAGGTGAACTACAGCACATGCGTGGGTTGGGACACAGTATAAAAAACACCTGATACCGAACTCCGTTAATCAGTGTTGCCCTTGTTCTTAAGATGGGAAAGGCAGCGGCCTTAAGTGAGTTTGACAAAGGCCAAATTGTAATGGTCAGACGATTGGGTCAGAGCATATAGTGGATATAATGTTTTTTGTCAAGCAGTTCTTGTGGTTCCCCACAAATCCACTTTGAGTACTATGTGATGTATGCACAACATTGCAAGGCCAGTCAGTGTGGGTTGTGTGAGTAGTGTGTTCTTTGACTGGCCTCTTAGTTACTGGGAAGCTTGATCACCATGGAAGGAGCCTTTCAGCATCCATCCACCGGCACAAGGAGCTGGGCCAGAAAGGTAGAAGGAACGCCTGACGGGCTCTCTCTCCCCTCCTTGCAAAGCAAGGGAGGAGAGAAGCCAAGTTAGAGGAACGGAGCAAGTTGGATAGGAAAGGTAAGAAGAGGGGAAGGAAGCAAAGGTAGGCAGAGCAGAAGGCTACCCCCAGCTGAGGGCTAATCGGCCAGATGATCCCATGCCTGTCAGTTAACCAGCGTCAGCAGAACCCCTTCGATGAGGATTTATCGAGGGTGGTTAAAATCCCACCTGGGGAGTGTCCCAGGCCAGCAAAAGAGTCCAAAAGCATCTAATTCCATGCCCATGGAGAGGCGGCATCAGCAAAGGAGCTTCAAGGAGAAGAGGTGAAGGAAGGAATCCCATTTGTTTATCCCCTGCAGAGAGAAGTATCGGCAAAAATCTCTGGGTCAGAGCATATCCGAAACAGCATGCTTGGGAATCCTCACAGTCAGCCCTGGTTAGTACCTACCGAAAGCAGTCCAAGGAGAGGAAACCCACGAACTGCCGGTGAGGTGTTGGATGACCACGGCTCAAGATGAGCGAAGGCTCTCCTGGATGGTACGTGGCAACAGAAGGGCGACTGTGGCACAACTAGCCAGTAATTGGAATGCTGGTGATAGGAGTAATGTGTCACAACTCACAGTACATCGAACCCTGCTGAAAATGGGGCTGCATAGCTGCAGGCCACTCCGAGTGCCCATGCTAACCACGGTTCACTGGCAACAGTGCCTACAATGGGCATGCGAGCATCAAAACTGGACCTTGAATGATTGGAAGAAGATCATCTGGTCCGACGAATCACGTTTCCTATTGCACCGTGAGGACGGCCAAGTACGTGTGCATCGTTTACCTGGAGAAGTGATGGCACCTGGATGCACTGTGGGACGAAAACAAGCTGATGGCAGCAGTGTCATGCTTTGGGTGATGTTCTGCTGGGATACCTTGGGTCCAGTCATCCATGTGCCAGGTATCTGACGTCTACCACCTACCTAACATCATTGCTGACCGAGTACACCCTTTCGTGGCAACAGTCTTCCCCTCTGGCGGTGCCGTCTTTCAGCAGGATAATGCGCCATGCCAAACCACCCGAATTGTTCAAGGCTGGTTTGTGGAACATGAGGAAGACTTCCAGGTATTGCCCTGGCCTCCAAATTTCCCAGACATCAATCCCGTCGAGCATCTGTGGTTTGTGTTGGAACAGCAACTCTGATCTGTGGCGTCTCAACCACAGACCTTACAAGAGTTAAGGGATCTACTGGTTACGTGTTGGTACCAGAGACCACAAGACACATTTAGAAATCTTGTAGCATCCATGCCTCGCCGGGTACGAACTGTTTTGGCTGCATGTGGGGGACCAATATCATATTAGTTAGGTGGTCGTAATGTTTTGGCTCATTGGTGTATATGCTATATTATCTAAATTATTACAATGGTAGCTCAGTCGTCTTCTTTTTTTTTTTTATGGTTATTAAAATAATTTTATATAATATTTATTAAAAGACTCTCCAACCTCAGAAGAGGGAAGCGTCGGAGAAGTGTCCATTCAGGTGGATCTGTTCACTCATCCTGGCACAGGAGAGCACAAAATTACAGTTAAAGGTATTCTCTTTGTATTTAATATTAATTTGTAAAAATGAATCAAATTCATTTGCAAAACAATGAATCGATATAAATAGCACAAATAGTATATTCACTACTTAATTCACAAAAATTAAATAAAATGTAATTTTAAATTTTTATTTGAAAAGTTTTAGGTGTTTTTAAAAAATTACCAGCATAAATTAAGTAGAGAGTTAAAATAGAGTACTTAATAGTAAGCTGAGAATTTTCTTAGACTCCACGAGCCAGTGTTTATAATATTATTTACAAAGCCAGCAGAATTCTGGAAATAACTACAACTGTCAGTCATACAACCCTGGCCCCTGCACTCAACAACAGAAAATTTTCCCACGCTCTCAGTCAAGCAAATGGTCAGTGCTGCTTTTTTGAAAAACATCTAATCATAATACAAGCCATACAATCATACTACCAATCTCATCATAATACAAGCCATACAGCCATACTACCAATGAGTATTTGTAATTAACTATATAATTTGTAATTATATAGTTAATTACAAATACAGTGAAACTTCTCCTAACGGACACCTCTCTTTACAGCTTCTCTGTAACGGACACGGACAGGCAATCTGCACTGTTTCGTTTAGATTAGCACTTAATTTGATCTCCCCGTAACGGACAGCAGGCAAGCTCACGGCCCTTTTTCTAGGAACGTTTCTTCCACATATTGCCTCAATCGTGTGTTTATTTTCTATTTCCGATTCTCTGAATTTTATCAAGGTTTATGTCGCGGTTCTAAACCCTTTTTCAAGAATTTTAAGGAACACGTGTAAAACTTCTGATGAATTCGGTGTGTGTGTGGGGGGGGGGGATTTGGTCGGCCTTTCATCTTTTGAGTTTCAGTTTTCAGTTTTGTTCAGTGTCGTGTGAAGAGCACAATGTCTTCTCGTAAACATTTAACTTTAAAAGATAAAATCGAACTCATTAATGCGTATGATCGACAAAAAAATAGTGTTCGCAATCTCGCTGCAAAATTCAAAATTGGGAAGACGCAGGTAAGCGACATCCTAAAGAAAAAAAAATGAACTGCTCAAACAATTTTGGCAACACGTAAATGATCAGGTTCAAAAATTATTCCCGAAAACAGTTGGACTTCAAATTGACAATGTTACGTATGAGTGGTTTTGTCGCGCACGTGCTAAAAAAATTCCCATTAATGGGCCTATTATTAGGGAAAAGGCTTTGGAGGTTGCGAAATCTATGGGAGTAAATGAGTTCAAAGCTTCTGTGGGATGGCTAGTCAAGTTCAAAACTTGTCTGGCATAAAATTTCTTGGAAAACCGTAAGTGGTGAAGGTGGATCTGTTGATACTGGGGTTGTAACAGAGTGGACCGTCAAATTGGAAGATTTATGTCGTGATTTTGAAGCTGAGGATATTTACAACTGTGATGAAACAGAGTTGTTTTTTAAAGCTCTTCCTGAAAAAACAATGAGTCTAAAAAACGAAAAGTGCCAGGGTGGAAAAATTTCTAAGGAACGCTTGACTGTACTATTGTGTACAAATATGCTGGGAGACTTTGAACAACCTCTTGTTATAGGAAAACCACAAAATCCTAGTTGTTTCAAGGGCATAAAGTTGAATCTTTTGAATGTTGACTGGAAGCCTAATAAAAAGGCGTGGATGACATGAGATATCATGAGCACTTTAACCAAAACACGATTCGTCAAAACAGAAAAATTATTCTTTTCATGGATAATGCTGCATCTCACCCGCACATTGAATTGTCCGACATTCAAATCGTTTTTCTGCCACCAAACACATCTGCAGAGTGTCAGCCCTTGGATCAAGGGATAATAAAAAATTTTAAACTTCACTACAGAAAACGTGTTTTAAGACATCTCATTGCAAACATGAACGATGTAACATGTGCGAGTGACCTTGCAAAGAAAATCAGCATCCTAGATGCGATTCAATGGATTTCCTCTTCAGTAAACGCAATTAGAAAACAAACTGTCATGAACTGTTTTGTAAAGTCTGGCTTCTCAAACGCAAAAATTGAAGTTGTGAACAGCAATGTGGAGCACCAAGAAGAACAAGAACTTCAACATCTATTGATAATGTACGATACTTCCGCTACAAGTGACCCTAGCTACAAAGATATAGACTCGAACCTCACCACAGAAGATGGTGCTCTAGATATCAACGACATTATCATTAATATTTTTCAAGAAGTTCCTCATGAGGATGAAGAAATGGAAGGAGATCATTCTGTCGAAGAACATATTAACGACGAACCACCGATGAAAATAGAAGTGCTCATACAAATCAATCGTTTAAAAATGTTTTTCGCCGCTGAAGAAGATACTGAAGGACTTTCGATGGTTTCTTCACTCCAAACAAATGGTGAAAACAAAATTATCAGCCAGAAGAAGGTGCAGAAGAAAATAAGTGATTACTGTATGTATTTTTCTTAAGATAAAGTCATAATATGCATAGTACAATTGTATGTATATTATTTACAAAAATATTGTGCAAAATCTGTATATAATTTAATTTAATTTTACATTAAACGTTTAACGATTTTTCTTTATCTCTTGTGTATGTAATTGTGTATTATTTACAAAAATATTGTTCAAAATCTGTATATATTTTAATTTAATTTTACATTAAACGTTTAACGATTTTTCTTTCTTTCTTTTTTTTTTCTCCCTCAGACTTCTTGTTAACGGACGCTTCTCTCTAACGGAGAAATTTTCGTTCCCCATGGCTGTCCGTTAAAGGGAAGTTTCACTGTACTATATTTGTAATTAACTATATAATATCGGTGTAAATACACCATAGTTTACCCATAAATTTGAACTACTTGTGTAGTGTAAAGGCATCGTTTAAATTGTATCTCATATTGCGTGTGCCTTCACAATGAGATAGCTGGTATTGCACTACTTCGAATAAATAATGCTTCTGCAGTAGAGAAAACTACTGCAGAAGCATTATTTATTCGAAGTGGATAGCACCACCCAGATGATTTTCAGTGGATACCACCACCCAGATGATTGTTTTGAAGCTAGTTGGCTTCATCATCGGTGGATGGGTAGTAATGCTAATCTGGTAATTAGCATTAGTAGAGGTATACGATGCAAGAAAGCAAGCTTATGCAGCATCAGCCAAAAAAAACCCTCCCATTTCATCCCTCCATTCGTTCCAAATGCCTGTCCAACTCAGCCTTAAATTTCTTTAAGGTATTAGCTTCCACAACAAAAGATGGAAACTTGTTCCACCAATCAACTACCCACTGGCTAAAGGCAAATTTCCACCATCTATTCTACAACTATCTTTCCTCAATTTGAAACTGTGCCCCCTCTCAGGTTCTTAATCTGAGCAAAACAAAGAATCCCATCAGCATTCAGCTTGCTCAACCCATTCAAGGCCTTATACACCTCAATCAGATCACCTCGCAGGTGCCTTCTCTCCAGGTGCTGCAATTTATAGAACTTAAGCCTTTCTTGGTAAGAGCACCCCCTTTGTTCCCCTCACCAGTCTTGTTGCCCTTCTTTGTACTCATTCTAGCAACTCTACAACATCCTTCCTAAAATGAGGCCTCCAGACCTGTACACAGCACTCTAGGTGTGGCCTGACCATTGCCTTGTATAACAGGTTTATCACCTCCCTGTCACTGCTAGCAAAATTCCTATATATCATTGGCGAGACTCCATGACCTACCCTGGGAGCCCGTCTAAACTGCTCAGCGAACTTCATATTTGGCTGCACAATTACCCCCAGGTCTTTTTCACTTTCCACTTCCCTGAATGTAGTACCACTCGGTGTGTTTCTCTTCGGTTATTGCTAACCATATGCAGTACTTTGCATTTGTCAATGTTAAACTCCAGTTGCCACTTCTCAGCCCATTTTCCCAACTTATCTAGATCCAGTTGGAGTAACATACTGTCATTACTGTTGCTAACAACCGTGCCAACCTTTGTATCATCTGCAAACTTGGACATTAAACCTGATATACCTTCATCAATATCATTGATAAATATACAAAACAACAATTGTCCCAACACCGAACCCTGGGGAACTCCACTAATAACATTTGTCCACGAAGAGCAGTGTCCATTGATTATCACTCTCTGTTGTCTCCCACTCAACCATCCGTTTGTCCATTGTAGCAGCTTGCCCTTGATGCCATACCTCTCCAATTTGTACAGCAGTCTTCCATGTTCAACAGTATCAAAAACTTTCCTGAAATCCAAATATATGATATCAAAATTATTTTTGGCATTCAGTTCCTTTGTGACCACATCATAGTAAGCAATCAAATTGGTCAGACAAGACCTCCCTTTGACAAATCCGTGCTGTGGCTTAACTATTACTGCAGTCTTGTCTAGATAATCCTCAATGCTTCTTTAACCAGCAATTCCATTATTTTCCCCAGAACACAAGTTAAACTAACAGGTCTGTAGTTACTTGTGTCACCTTTTGAACCTCCTTTGTGAATTGGTGATACATTTGCACACCTCCAGTCCATGGGAACCTCCCCCGAGTCCAAGGAAGCTCTCATAATTATGGCTAAGGGTTTGCTTACTTTCTTTGCTGCCTCTTTTAATATAACAGGATAGATCCCATACACCCCAGGTGCCTTCCTTATGTTTAACTTCAACAATTTCTCCTCCACTTTGCTCTCAGTTATTACAAAATCACTTAGCTCCCTGTTAGTATTTGATAACTGGCACTCCTCTCATTGAATAACTCCTCATGTGTGAATGTAGATGCAAAATACTCATTCAGTTTATCAGCTAACTGAGCGTTATCATCAATAGTCAACCCATCTATGTTAAGTGGTCCAATCTGATTCATCCCTTTCCTTCTAGAGTTTAGATAAGTAAAGAACTCCTTGCTCTTTTTCTTTGCATCCTTTGCCAAAGATTCCTCATAATCTGCCTTCGCCTGCCTAACCTCCTTTGTGACTTGTTAGACTGTTAGACTTGACAGACTAGTTTATACCTGCCATAGGCTTCTGTATCGCCTGATACTTTATATGCATCTCATACATTCTTCTTCTCTGCCACTAGCCTCATTAATTCATCTGACATCCACCTTGAACAGTATTTCTTAGTTGAAATGAAAATCCTTGTAGCCTCCAAAATTAAGTCCCTGAAGGCTTCCCATTTAGAATTCACTGTTGGTAACATCAGCAGTTGATCCCACTGTACAGAATTTAAAAACTGTCTGAGACCTCTGTAGTCATCTTTACGAAAGCCTTGATAGTAGTTACATCTTTAAATAATTCCCACATCTATACATTGTGATCACTGTCACGCAGTGGTTCCTTTATCTGCTGATTCTTAATGCAACATGCTATCACAGTTGTGAAGCGTTATTTATTCGAAGTAGTGGAATACCAGTTATATTGTTGTGAAGGCACCTGCAATATGAGATACAATTAAAACGATTCCTTTACACTACACACTTAGTTCAAATTTATGGGTAAACTATGGTGTATCTACATCGATATTATATAGTTAATTACCTAAACCCATAAGAAATTATGCCTTGTGCATTTCGTCTTCTAATACAGTATTATTTATTCACCATTTGGCATCTCTCATATTGTGGAAATAACTTCACAACTGTGATAGCATGTTGCATTACCAGGGTACCTGCCCACCCACCGATGATGAAGCCAACTAGCTTTGAAATGATCGTCTGGGTTGTGGTATCCACCGAAAATAAATAACAGTAGTCTTCTCTACTAGAGAAGCATTATTTATTCAAAGACGTGGTGCAATACCAGCTATGTTGTTGTGAAGGCACCCGCAATATGAGATACAGTTAAAACGATGCCTTTACACTACACACAGTTCAAATTTATGTAAACTATGATGTATCTACACCAATATTATACTGCCGGGCCTCGCATAACGTGAATTCGATTAACACGTTTTTCAGCCTGTATAGTTAATTACTTAAACCCATAAGAAATATGCCTTGTGCATTTCGTCTTCTAATATGGAAGCCGTTTTCTTGAGGTGGCTATTATGAATGATAGGCCTAACCGATCGGGCTGAAAATAGTCTCAAATTGAAGATATTTCTTCCTTGGTTTGCACAAAAATGGAAAAATATAAGAATTCTGAATAGTTTCATTTCACAGAATGGGCTAGAAATTCTCCATAAAATAAGATAAGTTTGCAATAATTACTCATTCTATCTTAAAGATCGGATTGCAAATATAATTTAAATATTAAAAACATTTCATTAGTGGTGAAAAGAAAAAAAGAAATGTCCTATATTATATGCCGACACATTAGCCACATAGCAGTGATAGTCGTGCTCACTAGGGCGAGTGAGTAGCATACTTACCTGGCACTGAGGAGGCTGTGATCAGTAAGGCAGCCCCTCCCGGGAGAGGCTTTCCCATTGCACTACGGGTTAGCTGACTCCTGCCACTTTCCCAAACTGGGATAGATGGAGCGTGGAATTTTTTGTTAGTATTGGGGGGGGGGTGTTTGTACTCCTCCTACTAACAAAAATTCCACACTCCATCTATCCCAGTTTGGGAAAATGGTATCAAAAAATAAGACTGTTGTCAGGAGATGGCATGCATGTGGAGAAGATAGAAAACGGACAAAAGCGTGAAGGCCCTCAGGGTCTACCAGCACTGGAGGTCTTCCTCAACTCCACATTTATGTCATTGTGGTGTTTTACAGACATCTGTAAAGGCCTGATGTGAAAAATGGACAGTTATCTATATATTAATACAGAAGCAGTTTTCTTGAGACGGCCATTGTGAATGATAGACCCAGTTGTGAGCTATAGTGGGCTCGCAAGAGCCCATTGTTATTTTTTTTTGAAAATTTGCGAGCCCATTGTTGAGATGATCATTTATTTTACAAATGAAATCCTGAATGCAATTATTGAGTATCCAGAGCCAAAACTACAGTGGGGTGAGTGAGGCCCCATTGCACATTTTAATAACACAATCGATCAGTTATGTATTTTAAAATTGCTTAATTTTTGATTTAATTACAGTCTGACCTCTGTTTAACCAACTTCTTTATACCGAATTTTTTTAAATTCCCCTTGGCAATTACATTTAAAATACAGTAGTTTCCATAGAACGAAAATTATTTCCATGTAACGAACAGATTAGGAGAGACAACTTTGTATGCATTGTTCTCACCTCTGGCCTTTAGGTAATTGGAAAGCGCGAATTAAGAGTGAAAGGATTACCATTCCACAACGTTAGTGGTGTCCGTAAAACTTATGCAGCCACATTCTGAGAAGTTGCGCTAATCAATATGCTTTCCATAGCCAGTCAGAGGATTGAGAAGATTCCCAATATGGATAATTGCCTCTTGTCAGCCTGTGTTGTGGTTCCCCCTTTACTCTGACAAACGGGCATATGTTTTTCGGAGAAGTGAGTGATCCATGCCTTCCAGTAAATTTCTCCTGTCTATGTTTACATGGTCACAGTAGCTGAATATCTGAGTGATTCCGATATTTTGCACAGTAGTCAAAAAACTAGTGACAGTAGCAACTTGGGGGGGAGGAATTGAGGCAATTAAGATATAAACTTTACGAAGATGAAATGTTGGCAGATTTTGAAACTTTGTCGAGCCTTTCACTGCATAGAAAATGTTCTAAAATATAATGGCATACAGGCAATAATTAAAAAAAAAAAAACTGTGTTATCAATCTCCAAAAAACTAGTGCAAATTAAGGATGATTGCTAAAGAAGTTGATGTGGAAATACAAAGATCGGTCGTGTGTTCGGGCTACGAAGAGCAGCTTGTAGCTTGAGAATGATAATTGCGGGTTAAGGGAATTATCCTGCATTGTGCAAATATTTTGAATCAGAAGTTAAATATTCAGGATTGTTAAAGCAACTTTTAAATCTGGAATTGCTTAACCATTTAGCACTAATGATCGACATCCTGCAGGAGCTCTCTTACATTTCAGAAGCTTTACAGATTCACTATGGCAAAAGCAGATAAATTAATTATTCAAACTATCAATGCTATTGCTAATTTGAAAAATTTCTGGAGGAAAATATGAAGCTAAAATTGAGAGCATGTTGAAGAATTTGAAGGAATCAAAATGGAAAGTAAGAACAGTAAAATTACCTCATGACAAGTTATTAAATGCATTGTTTTATCCTTAAAGGATAAGTTATTAATGCAACAGGGTGATTTTAAATAAAATAAATAAAATAATCATACCATTGAAAGAAATTTTAAACATATTCTACCAGAAATCATGGAATTAAAAAGAACTTTCGTCTCGGTGGCAAGACTGTGAAAACCGAATAAGAAATTTGTTTTCTGATAAAATATGAAATAAAAATGAATTATTTTAGAGATTTTTTCGAAGACAGTTTATCTTTAAAATCGACTTAAATTCCCTTTACAATTAAGAAAGCCAGAAATATCTTTGAAACCATTGCGATTAGCTGTGCTGAAACTGAGTGAGCTTTCAGCATAATGAATAGTATCGTATCTTGTGAATGAATGAATAAATGAATGAATAATGTTGAAAATTAAACACGTTGATACAGGTTGTTTACAGATTATGATGACCATACATCTAAATGGAAAACCATTGCTTCAATTTGATCCAGATCGTTAAGTCAATATTAATAAAGAAGTAAATTTCGTATGGCAATTTTTAGAAGAAAATTTTCTTGAATATTTGTGCTATATTTTTTTTCGTGTAATCTGTGATTTTTGTGTACCTTTTCTAGAACAGTTTGGTTTTTTGTAATATTTGTTTTTATATTCTAGAATGTTTTGTGATAATTCATTATTTGTAATGTGGGAAATATTTCTGATATTTTTTATTCACAATATTAAAATTTTATCATGAAAAAAAATGTATCCATTATATTTCCCTAGTGTAGAAAAAAGAATAAAAAAATTTGTGCGTCTGCTGAGCACGCGCGGTAGATGGTTTTATGTGAAACATCCTTCGCGTCACTATATGACGTCACATGGTTGTGACGTTGCACTATTCAAAAATTCCAAAAAGTTAGAACTTGAGATGTCATACTGGTCACGAAAAATGCATCACGCACTCTAATCTAGTCATACTACTAGTGAGTGTCCCACACAGATTAGTGGTCTGCACGTGGGAAGCACCTCTGGCAGACGGCGCGGGTGACGTCACTTCTGTGACCGATCAGATTTACTCGGTAGGTACCCCCCCCCCCCAACAAAGGGATGTTTCACATCAAAAAATTGGCAAAAGTGCGAGCCTATTGTTAAAATATTTACAGCTCACCACTGGATAGACCTAACCGATCAGACTGAAGTGGCCTCAAATTGAAGATATTTCTTTCTAGGTGTGCATTTGACGCATATACTGGCTTACCTGCTCATGACAAAACATGGACTACATTTCTTTAGATCAGCTAGAGAAAAACTCTGCTACCAATTGCAAAATTTTCGCAACAGGTACAGCTAGTTAGTATTATTAGTGTCAAATAATGTCAGGAAGCAAGCTTACACAGCATCAGCCAAAAAAAAAAATCATCCCGACTAATAGTGTGTCAAGTTTTTCTTTGAATTTATTTCAACTATCCACTTCCATCACACCTGATAGAAACCTGTATCAATAATCAACTACCTGCTGGCTTAAGGGAAACTTCTGCACATCTATGTTGCAATCATCATTTCTCTATTTAAATTTATGCTCCTTTGTGTGTGTAGTCTGAGCAGGAGAAAAGATGCCATCAGAATTGAGCTTACTCAATCCATTCAAACTCTTAAACACCTCAGTTAGATCTAATCACAGTTGCTTAGACTCCAGATGCTGCAGTTTGCAGGTCTGAAGCCTTTCTTGGTAAAATTATATTTTGTCCACAAAACAGATAAATGAAAAGAACCTAAAAAAGGAACTGTATAGTTCCTTTTTAAGTAAACTGAAACTTAGCAAGTTCCCTTTTTTAAAGCAGAAGTAAAACCTGAAATAGTTCATATTTTGAGCACTGAACTAGAACTAATTCACTATTTGAGGAATTTTCCAAGCAATAAAATTTATGTCCCCATGTCTGTTGCCTGCAAAAGAGAAAGATGCCATTCACATAACCCTTTTAAAATACAACAGAAACGCAATTATCCAGATCTCTATTATCCGAATTTTCGGTTATCCGAATTGCACAAGACAAATAATATACTGCTTGTCCCTTTTGAACATCCCTGAGTTTAAATGTCTTACAAAAGAAAACCCAGTGCACTAGGAAAAGTTGTTAACTTTCATTGGGAAAGAAAACTCAAACTCAAATTTTTTTCCTTTATGTTTTTTATTGCTGCTCCAGTGTCATGCACTTAAAGTTTTTCTTTTCTTTTTTTATGTATTGTTGATAAGGTAGGTAAAGGTATGTTGCATTTCTTGCGATGTCCATTTTGCTTCCATATTGTCAGCTTCTTGTATAATTTTCAGTTTTGTTTCGAGGCTTAATTCTCTGCATTTACGTTTTGTCGGCATAACACTGCTAGGTAAAGTTCAACAGAAACAAACTTTCAAATAATTTTTAAAAGACGCAAATTCCAAAAAGACAGCTCAGTTATATAAAAACAGCATGAAATAGATCATAAGTCTAACAACGGGCTCTTTGAATTGGGCTTAACAATTGCATCTGACTCTAATGATGTTTTTCAGATTGTATTTATGTATGTTGTAGCTACCATAAACTAGTTTTGTTTACAGAAAAGTAAATTCTAACAAGTCAGTGCTGTATTCTAGGAAATAAGGAACCAAGTGATCCCAGTCAATAAAATGACAGCTGTGCAGAGCATTGTAATAAACATACAACATTCAAAATACATTAACGTTATTTCTCACAAAGTGAAAACAGACTTTGTAATTAACCAAATTTTGTAATAAACAAATAATTTTTCATAGAAAATGACTATCCTCTTTCAGGGGAATGATATATGCTTCATACAAACTGAGATTCTATTGTATACACTCGTCTGCTGAGCACAGCTTGCCAATGCACTTTTTCATTTTGTGAGCGAGTATTCTACATGTAATTTTTCAATTCCAAATTTTTTTGCATTAAAATTTCAATCTACATGTATTTTTTTTTAATTAAAAAATCAATTGTTTAATACCGATATGTCACCAGAAAGAAAACATTTTGCGCTAACATTAAAAGACAAAATGGCAATAATTGAGGCCTTGAAAAGGGGTGAATCAAAATGTTTTTTGGCTGAGAAATATGGAGTTAGCACATCAACACTCTCAGACATAACCCCAGGGGCTCACATCTAGTGAGTATGGGCTTGGCACATCCAGGGTACTGAGCTGGATATCATGGATATCATCATTCATCTCTTTTTTGGTGATTCCCTTCTACTTCTGACTTTTTCACTCTCTCTCTCTCTCTCTCTCTCTCAAGGTAACTCAGAAATTTTTTTTTTTTTTTGGCTGGTGCTGCAAAAGCCCCAGGCTTCCTTACACCATATGACTAATAATAATAATAACAAAAAAAAAATAGTGAAAGCATTATAAAATTCTGTAATCATCTGATGAATTAGGATGGCAGTTCAGCACATAAAGTTATGAGAAAAGCTCAAAATGAACAAGTTGAAGAGGCTGTCTATGTGTTTATTCAAAAGCAATCTTCTGGACAGCCAATATTATGCAATATTTCTTTTTAATACAAAATTAAAAAGATTTTAGGGCTAAAAGCCTCAGACTACAGAAAAATTCACTAATCAAACAAGTTAGTGCATATCATCATCTGGCGCATAATGGCCTATAGCTGCCGTTGTGCCGTAAAACATACAACAACAACATAACATCATCACAACAAACTAACATGATGATATGCACTAACTTGTTCGGTTGCAAAATTAAATGGAAACCCAAACTTCAGAGTTAGTTCCGGTTGGCTCAGAAAGTTTAAGGCATGACATGATATTAGAGAACTTGAAATTCATGGAGAAAAACTGTCTGCCAACATATCTTCAGTAAATGCTTTTATAGAAACATTAAAGTTGTTTGTAGAGGAAGAGAGATAAGATGAAGACTTCATTTATAATGCTGATGAGACTGGCTTAAACTGGAAAGAACTCCCCAGCAGATCATTAGTCTCACACCATGCGAGTACTGCACCAGGGTACAAAAAAAGCAAAGAATGTGTAACCATATTAGTTTATGCCAATTCAACTGGCAGACACAGATCGTTGTTGTTCCTTATCAGGAAGTCAAAAATCCTAGCTGCTTCAAAAATGTAAGAGGTCTACCAGTTATGTATGATCATCAGAAAAAAGCATTGATGAATAGTGAAATTTTCAAACAATGGTATAAAAAAAAATTTATTCCAGAAGTGAAAGAATATCAAAAATCGATTAGTAAAGAAGGAAAAATATTATTATTATTCACTAGTGCACTTTCATTAGAAGTTAGAAGTTATTTACATTGCATTAGAAGTTATTTACATGAAATAAAAGGAAACTTTAGCTGGCACCCTGATGTAATTTGAACACCAAAACAGAAAAACTGAAATCTTTAAATATCTTTGAGAATTACATCAGTATAAATTTTAGTATTCCTCCAGTATCATATTTGCTTCAGATGTGAATAAGTAATCATTTTTTAATTGTAAACATATAAGTGCTGTTAAAAAACTATGATACCATGTTAATTAAAAATTGCACATTCCTGTATTTAGTTTCCACAGAGTGCTGGAGTGCAAAATTTTTTTTTTTTTTTTCCGATAAAATGACTATTGTTTCTAAAGATATTTTTTGATCTTGTTATACAATATACAATTAGAATTAAGAATAAAAATTTAAAGTTTCCTATTTTATGCTATTTTTTGCCCTTTTTTTTAACCTAAAAATGCTGAATAGTGTATGAAATTCAACCATACCTTTTAGCATTAGCATTTAGCATTAGTAAAGAAAGCAAGCTTATGCAGCATCAGCCCAAAAAAAAAACCCTTCCACTTCACCCCTCCGTTTGTTCGAAATACCTGTCCAGCTGAGCCTTAAATTTATTTAGGCTATCAACTTCCACAACAAGGGATGGAAGTCTGTTCCACCAACCAACTACCCGCTGGCTAAAGGCAAATTTCCGCACATCTATCCTACATCTGTCTTTCCTCAATTTGAATTTATGCCCTCTTAGGTGATTATTCTGAGCAAGAGGCAGTATCCCATCAGCATTGTGCATGCTCAAACCACTCAAGACTTTATACACCTCAATCAGATCACCTGGCATGTGCCTAGTCTCCAGACACTGTAATTTGCAAAACTTAAGCCTTTATTCGTAAGCGCAACCCTTTGTTCCATTCACTAATCTTGTTGCCATTCTCTGTACTCGTTCCAACAGCTCTACATCCTTCTTAAAATGAGGCCTCCAAACCTGTATATAGTACACAAGGTGTGGCCTGACCATTGCCTTATACAAGGAGATAATCACCTCCTTATCCCTACTAGAAAAATTCCTGTATATCATTGACAAGACACCATGAGCTACTCTTTTAGACTGCCTGCACTGCTCACAAAACTCCATATCTGGCTGCACAATTACCCCCAGGTCCTTTTTGTTCTTTACCACTGTCAGTGTAGTAACACAGAGTTGATACGTTACTCTGGAGTTACTGCTTCCCATATGTAGTACTTTACGTTTGTCAATGTTAAACTTCATTTGCCACCTCTCAGCCCATCTGCTCAACTTTTTTAGATCCTGTTTTTGGATCTGAATTTTTCGATTTGAATTTTATACATCTGCCAGAGGGTTAATGAAGCTGACACTGGTGGAAATTGGCTAATTTATTGAACAATCTAAGAAAGTTTTAGTTTCAATTTCAGTAAAAAGAAAATGCACTGGTCCAAAGTGATTTTGTAATGAAGTGAAATTTTACTAACAACTTTTCCAGATTTCTGAAACCTAACCTAACAAAATGAATTTTGTATACAGTTAGACTAAGAAAATTAATGAAGTAATAAATTGTTATAAAATTTTTGTGTTGCTGACAGAGTTTTAGGCTACCATATTAGCATTAGCATTAGTAGAGGCATTTGATGCAAGAAAGCAAGCTTATGCAGCATCAGCCAAAAAAAAAAAAAAAAAAACACTTCCACTTCACCCCTCTGTTCGTTCGAAATACCTGTCCAGCTGAGCCTTAAACTTATTTAGGCTATCAACTTCCACGACAAGGGATGGAAGTCTGTTCCACCAACCAACCAACCACCCGCTGGCTAAAGGCATTTTCGCACATCTATCCTACATCTGTCTTTCCTCAATTTGAATTTATTCTGAGTGAGAGGAAGAATCCCATCAGCATTGAGCATGCTCAAACCATTCAAGGCTTTATACACCTCTATCAGATCACCTCGCTGGTGCCTAGTCTCCAGACACTGTAATTTGCAAAACTTAAGCCTTTCTTCGTAAGAGCACCCCTTTGTTCCATTCACTAATCTTGTTGCCCTTCTCTGTACTCGTTCCAGCAGCTCTACATCCTTCTTGAAATGAGGCCTCCAGACCTGTATACAGTACTCTAGGTGTGGCCTGACCATTGCCTTATACAAGGGAATAATCACCTTTTTATCCATGCTAGAAAAATTCCTATATATCATTGACAATACACCATGAGCTACTCTTGCAGCCCGTCTGCACTGCTCGGAGAACTTCATATCTGCCTGCACAACCACCCCTAGGTCCCTTTCATTCTCTACCACTGTCAGTGTAGTACCACAGAGTTGATACGTTGCTCTGGGGTTGCTGTTTCCCATATGTAGTACTTTACATTTGTCAATGTTAAACTTCATTTGCCACCTCTCAGCCCATTTGCTCAACATTTCCAGATCCTGTTGCAGCAGCATAGTGTTAGTAGTGTCCTTGACAACCCTGCCTACCTTTGTATTGTATGCAAACTTCGACATTAATCTTGATATACCATAATCCTTATCATTTATAAATACAGAAAACAATAATGGACCCTGAGGGACTCCACTAATAACATTAGTCCACGACGAGCAGAGTCTATTGATTACCACTCTCTGTCTTCACCCCTTTATCCACAGCAGCAATTTGCCTCCAATGTCACACTGCTCCAATTTGTGCAGCAGTCTTCCATGTGCAACAGTATCAAAAGCTTTTCTAAGATCCAAGTATATAATATCAAAGTTATTCCCTGCATCCAGTTCCTTTGTGACTGCATCATAGTATCCAATCAAATTGGTCAGGCAACACTTTCCCTTAACAAAACCATGCTGTGTCCGAGCTATAACTGAAGTCTTGTCTAAATGATCCTGCAGTGCTTCTTTAACTTGTGTCAGCCTTTGATCCTCCTTTGTGAATTGGGGTCACATTTGCACATCTCCAATCTGTGGGTACCCCCCCTGAGTCCAAGGAAGCTCTCATAATTATGGCTAAGGGTTTGCTTACTTCCTTTGCTCCCTCCTTTAATATAACTGGATAGATCCCATCCACCACGGGTGCCTTTCTCGTGTTTATCTTCAACAATTTCTCTTCCACTTTACTCTCAGTTATTACAAGATTCTCTAGCTTACTGCTAGAGTTGAATACACCTCTGGCATTCCCCTCGCTAAATAACTCCTCATGTGTGAATGTCGATGCAAAATATTCATTTAGTTTGTTAGCTACCTGATCAGGATCATCAACAGTTGACCCATCGATATCAAGTGGACCAATCTGATTCATCCCCTTCCTTCTAGAGTTTACATAAGTAAAGAACTCTTTGCTGTTTTTCTTTGCATCCCTTGCCAAAGATTTCTCGTAATCTGTCTTCGCCTGCCTAGCCTCCTTTGTAACTTGGTTACAGATCAAATTGTATCTGTCATGGGCTTCTGTGTCATGTGTTAATTTGTATGTATCCCATGCATGTTTCTTCTCTGCCATATGCCTCATTAGTTCGTCTGACATCCATTTAGGCCTAAACCTTGAACAATATTTCTTTGTTGGTATGTAAAGCCTAGTAGCTTCCAAGATAAGTTCTTTGAATGCTTCCCATTTTGCATTTGCTGTTGGTAACCTCATCAGTTGGTCCCACTGTATAGAATTTAAATACTGTCTCAGTCCATTGTAGTCGCCTTTACGAAAGCAATAACCCTTCCCTTTACCCCTAATGGTAGTTACCTCTTTGAGTAAATCCCACTTCAGCACACTGTGATCACTGCCACCTAGTGGTTCATTTATCTGCAGATTCTTAATGCATGAAGAATCACTACTGATAACCAAATCAAGAGTATTCCTCCCTCTAGTTGCCTCCCGAACATGCTGATGTAGAAAACAATCATCCAATAAATCCACAAAAGCCTTGCTATTGTGTGAGTGACCAGCCACCAAATTCTGGTCAATATCTGGGAAATTAAAATCTCCCATTATAAGACTCTCTGATTTACTGGCCCACTCTATTTCCCTGTACAGTTTCTTATTATACTCTTCAGAGTCATTAGGCCTATAGCACACTCCTACTCTCAATTTTGATCTCCCAATGCTTATGTCACACCAAACTGACTTGACACTGCACTGGCTTCACTTCCTTGGATTTTATGTATGTCTTAACTAATAGCATAACCCCTTCTCCCTTCCTATCCAGTCTATCCTTTCTGTACACGTTGTACTCCCCAAATTCCAGTTCTGCATTCCTTATATCTGTGTGACACCACGTCTCTGATATCCCACCAATATCTGCCTTTGATGTTTTGAGCAATACCTCAAATTCATCAAATTTATTTACTAAACTCCTAGCATTGGTGTACACGCAAGTATACATGCACCTATTTCTATTCTTAGCTACCCTAACACAACCCAAGTGTTTACTTGTAACGCAATGACTCCCAGCAGTCTCTGAAATATCCTGCATCTTGTTTTTCAGGCTTCTGCTCATTCCAATAGAAGCAGTGCAAGAATCTCTTTCACCTCTGCCAGTGGTTACTGTTAATCTATTCGTCTTTGTCTCCCCCCAAGCTAGCAGTTTTCCGACCCACCTAACACTGCCTCGATAGCATCAGCAAATATTCTTGCACCCTTTCTATTTAAGTGTATCCCATCCCTGTAGAAGCAATCTCTCCTGTTAACAAGTACAGTCCAGGCTGAAAAAAAATTCTACGCCTTGAGCCTTGCACAATCTTTCCAGAGCCGAATTGATCGACAAGGCTCTCATCATATACTCCCTCCTATAGTGTCTGGGCAGAATTGCAGACACTTTCAAATTCAACCCTATTTCACGGCTTTTTTTCAACAGTGGCCTGTACTTGTTAAGCAATTCTGCCGGTCTCCTACTCTTGATATCATTAGTGCAAACGTGTACAACTATATCACCTTTTGTGCCCTTAAAAGGTGATATCTGCTCTACAACGTCATCAACCTTTACCCCTGGCAGACATACCCTGGTCCTGTTCCACCTATCCTTTTTACAAAGCAACACATCAGGCTCACCTGACACTGCTGGGTAATTTTGACCAGTGACCCAAATGGACAACCTCCATACTAGAACAGATTTAACAGTTTTTAATAACCATTATCTGATTGTCTTTTATTCCTGTATATGGGGTGTCCCCCTTAGCTGATGAACAAAAATATCCAAGAATTATAGTAGATAAATGATGACAAACTTTGACAACATGATTTTTGATAGCTGTTGCATAGCAACACCCCTTGCACGTGAAAAAATCTGTTCACTAGTCACCAGGATTGTAGCAATATGTCTGCAATGGGAAAGGTGCCAATTCACATGAAATCAACATATTCTACTGCCTACTTTTTGCTAATTTTCCTATCTCACTCCAATATGGTGAAACTTTCAATTAGGATAAGGAAACTGACTTAAGTACAGTAATACCCCGAAGTTACGCGATAGGTGGGTCTGACGAAAATCGCGTAAGTCGAATTCGCGTAAGTCGGGGTACAACTTTGCATATAAATACATATAAATTTTGCTTAATTGGGACCAAGGACTAACAAAAACATTAGTTTAGAAGAAAAATATTAATAAAATTGCAGTTCTTTATACATATTAATACAAAATATGTATTAAAAAACAAATGACTTACGTTAAAAAGTTATTTCGATGTCGATGGCTTCATAAAATCTAACAAATTCGTCTGATGACACAGCGCATTCTTTTTTTCACGCAGAATTTCTTCGTAGCAAGCTAATAATTTTTTTATTCCTTGCTTTGTAGCTATAACGCGTTCTTCGTTGGAGTCTATGTTTTCTAAAATTTTTAAGCCCTTTACAATTGAGCCCTTTTCAATTTTCAACCTGTCAAGTTTGCAATTGTCATGTGCTTTTTGCTGTTGCTTCGTTTAGGCCTGTAGCACGTGCAATATCACATGGTCTTTCATTTCGCTCAAAGCGTTTCACAATTTTATATTTTTTCTCTATCGACAGAGGCGGACTGGCCATAAGCCTTACCGGGGAAACCCCGGTGGGCCAGTGTGATTTTGGCCATAAACCATAGTATGAGGCCACTATAAATTTTCCCGGGTAAGAATTTTTGATCCAGTCCGCCTCTGTTTATCGATAATTGCTTTTCTTTTTCTCTCTGAATCTGCAGTGTCTTCACCAGGACGCTTCCTTTTCACACCTTTTAATTAAGTATTTTACTCATTTTTAGGGAATAAAGCACAATTACAAAACGAGGAGGCACGCTTGATACGCATAAACAAAGCTGCGCGCATGTAGCAACTGAATAAACAACACCATAAAGGCAGAGATACACTATTAACACCTCACATTTCTAGGGGTTACTACCATAAAACAATAAAATTCCAGTTGCGTTTCTGCTAGTGAAATCTGTTATAAACTGGTAGTAAACTCGATCTAATTGCATTTGCGATTATACGGATAGCTGGAATTGTGTTGGTTTTTACGTTTTTATGGTGAAATGTGTTTCCCCTTCACTGATATAAAAAATATAAAAGCAGCAAAGTTGAATTTTGTTCATCTTTCGCTCTCATTCTCCGCCGTCGCACCGTATATCGATAACATATGAAAAACGACCTTGAAGATAGTGGGCAGCAGCGTTGCCAAACGAAAAAATCAAGAACCGCGTAACTCCGAGTTCGTGTAAGTCGGGGTAGCGTAAGTCGGGGTATTACTGTATTTAAACTAATACCTGTGTAAGATTTTCTGTTATTATTATTATTATTATTATTAGCCATATGGTGCAAGGAAGCCTGAGGCTTATGCTGCACCAGCCAAAAAAAAAAAAAATTCCTGGGTTACCCTGAGAGAGAAGTTAAAAGGAATCACCAAGAAAGAGAAGAATGATGATATCCAGCTCAGGACCCTGGGTGTGCCAAACCCATACTCACCAGATGTGAGCCCCCTGTTGCTGATGGACTGCCTACTCGACATCACTTATTAAGTATGCAGTTAATTTGGTAACATTCAGTGTCCTCCCAGGCCCCAAATCAAAGTTTGCAAATATTGTAATGGGGGGTTAGATTTGCATGCCAAAAATCATACATGATATACAGCAACATCTTTGCGAACATAGTTGCTGAAGATTACTGTGTATCATCTCACACATGCATTGCACGTGGCAAAGCCTGCTGACTAGTTAGGATTAGTAGCAAAGCACACACTACAGTTTGATCAGGAGCAGCTGTCATTAATATAAAGATTCAGCTACTTATATGAAATCCTGAGAAAGTTTTTTTTACTAACATCAAGTGTTCAGTAGTAGTAGATAGGAATATTTTCTACATGAAATAAGTGTGTGTGTCAACAATGATGAATGAAAGTGTATTTTGTTATCTAAGATATTTTCTACCTACCATGAAAGATATTTTCTGCCTACCATGATACAAAGAATATATAATAAGTAAAACATGTTTTTAGTGAGTAAATGAAATCATGTTATTCTGATTTTCTTTACTTTATTTGATAATTCATGGTTCGTTACACTATATAGTTTATTTCCTAAGAACCAGAAAAATCAGCAAATGCAAAATTTCCACGTTGTGTTTTGGGCCTTCATACCTGTACCATATATAGACATATTCCTCCTAATTATTTATAACCTCCTTATCAGATAATATTCAGATAAATCATTCATTATTTACTAACAGTAGCAACAATTTTTTTTTTTCCTGCTGTACTACTGATTTAATTTTCAAACAACATTTAGTTGATCCAGAAATAACTAGTCTACCTTTAGAATTTCTGACATTCACTAACCCCAGAATGATGCTAAAAGGTTGAAATTCTATTTAGAGCTGTGTTAAGAAAATTTATTAGTATAAATATAAGTTCCAGGTGAAAAAAAAAAAATTTGGTCATTATTAAGACATTTTAATGACAAAGTTCAGTACATAAACATGAATGCACATTTAGAAATATGGACATTTCTATTTAATCACATATTACTTACTCACATATTATTAGTGAAACTGTGATCACATATTACAGTTTCACTAATATTTATTCATATCAAATTTTCAAAGTTCAGTAAATTTTCAAGTAACATTAATATTTTTGATAATCAAGAATACATTATTTCAGTTCTTTTAATTTCTGAATTTGTAGTGGTGGCTGCTAATGATCTGAAGTGGCCTAGCACCAGTATGTTCCGCCCATTTGTGGAGGTTAACCTCATTGGTCCACATCTCAGTGATAAAAGAAGAAAGCATGCTACAAAATCAAAGAACAACAATTGGTCTCCAAAGTACAATGAAACCTTTCATTTGTAAGTAATATTCATAGATGAATATAAATAATTAATGATGGTGGTTTAGGTTCATTCTGGTTATATCAATAATTGTATCTCAACAATTTCCTTTACAATCCTCTTCATAGTAGTAAATAAACCTTAATCCTCTTACATCTGATGTGCCTTTATTCTAAATAATTGGAAGACTTGTTAATCATGAGTTCACTCTATGGCAACGATTAGAACAAAATTGGGCTTATTTGTTAATAGATTTAGATCTATTTGTCAATAGATTTTCAAAATGTGCAGTGATGATTCATGCATTCTTGAGGTTATCTGGTTATATGCAAATAAATATCACATCATATCACATCATTACTTTAGTATTAAGCAATAAATTCTTTAAAAAAAAAAAAGAAAGAAAAAAGCTGAATGAATGAATTAAATGTCTGTATAACAGGCTAACACTTTTGCTGATGACCTTTATGACCCAAATTAAAAGATTGAGTCCTTCTTGATTGGAAAGGGCAAAGGCATTTTTGGGCTTTCTTCTCACTGTGGCTAAATTAGTCAGCTGCTATTTTGAAGGTTGCATGACAAAAAAAGTTAGTTTTTCTTCCATTAGATCAAAAGAAAATGTTTCTTGAAGTCAAGTGGTTTTCCTTCCAAGTGAATTAAAAATCCCATGATGCAGTTAACTTATTTAGTTAACTGCATCACAGAAACATAACCAGATCCTGGATTATGTGAATTAAGTCATGAAATTATCTTATAATCTGTCATGATTAGAAGAAATTGTAAGTAATAGTTTAAATTTTAATTTTCTATTACATCTATTCTCAAAATACAATCTGTTGTCAAAACAGTATTTTTATTATATAATAAACCTGAATCATGTCTGCTATTCTGAAAAATTAACCAAATTGTAAACTTCCAGCACTCATCCCACTTGTTTTATCACATCAAGAAAATCTTGCCATCAAGTCTTTGAGTCAAAATAGGAATATTATAATACAGTATATTGGGGAATTTTAATTTCCCACACATTGACTGGAACTTGTGGGTTGGTCACTCAGACACTACAAGGCTTTTGTGGATTTATTGGATGATTGTTTTCTACATCAGCATGTTCGGGAGGCAACTAGAGGGAGTAATACTCTTGATCTGATTATCAGTAGTGATTCTTCACGCATTAAAAATCTGCAGATAAAGGAACCACTAGGTGGCAGTGATTGCAGTGTGCTGAAGTGGGATTTACTCAACGAGGTAACTACCATCAGGCGTAAAGGGAAGGGTTTTTCCTTTCTTAAAGGCGACTATGATGGTCTGAGATAGTTTTTAAATTCTATACGGTGGGACCAACTGATGATGTTACCAACAGCAAATTCAAAATGGGAAGCATTCAAAGAAATAATATTGTAAGATACAAGACTTTACATACCAACTAAGAAATATTGTTCAAGGTTTAGGCCTAAATGGATGTCAGATGAACTAATGAGACATGTGGCAGAGAAGAAAAATGCATGTGATACATATAAATTAACCAGTGACACGGACGCCTATGATAGATATAAGCTGGTCTGTAACCAAGTTAAAAAGGAGGTTAGGCAAGCAAAGGCAGATTATGAGAAATCTTTGGCAAAGGATGCAACGAAAAACAGCAAAGCGTTCTTTACTTATGTAAACTCTAGAAGGAAGGGGATGAATCAGATTGGTCCACTTGATATCTGTGGTTAACTGTTGATGATCCTGCTCAGGTAGTTAACAAACTAAATGAGTATTTTGAATCTACATTCACACATGAGGAGTTATTCAGGGAGGGGAATGCCAGAGGTGAATTAATCTCTGGTAGTGGGCAAGATGAGAGCAAAGTGAAGGCGAAACTGTTGAAGATAAACATAAGAAAGGCACCTAGGGTGGATGGAATCTATCCAGTTATATTAAAGGAGGCAGCAAAAAAGTAAGCAAACCCTTAGCCATAATTATGAGAGCTTCCTTGGACTCAGGGGAGGTACCCATGGACTGGAGATGTGCAAATGTGACCCCAATTCACAAAGGAGGATCAAAGGGCAACACAAGTAATTACAGACCTGTTAGTTTAACTTCTGTTCCAGGGAAATTAATGGAGGCACTGGTTAAAGAAGCACTGCAGGATCATCTAGACAAGACTTCAGTTATAGCTCAGACACAGCATGGGTTTGTTGAGGGGAGTCTTGTCTGACCAATTTGATTGTATACTATGATGTGGTCACAAAGGAACTGGATGCAAAGAATAATTTTGATATCATATATTTGGATCTTAGAAAGGTCTTTGATACTGTTGCACATGGAAGACTGCTGCACAAATTGGAGCAGTGTGGCATTGGAGGCAAATTGCTGCTATGGATAAAGGGATGGTTGAGCAGGAGAAGACAGAGTGGTAATCAATGTACACTGCTCTTCATGGACTAATGGGACTAGTGGAGTCCCCCAGGGTTCAATGTTGGGTCCATAGTTGTTTTCTGTATTAATTAATGATACTAGAAAAGTTGAGCAGATGGGCTGAGAGGTGGCAACTGAAGTTTAACATTGACAAATGTAAAGTACTGCATATGGGAAGCAGTAACCCCAGAGTTTTTTTTTTTTTTTAATCCCCCCAGAGTAACGTATTAACCGTGTGGTACTACACTGACAGTGGTAGAGAGTGAAAAGGACCCGGGGGTAATTGTGCAGGCAGATATGAAGTTTTCTGAGTAGTGCAGACGGTCTGCAAGAGTAGCTCATGCTGTCTTATCAATGATTTACGGGAATTTTTCTAGAAGGGATGAGGAGGTGATTATCCTCTTGTATAAGGCAATGGTCAGGCCACACCTTGAGTACTATACAGGTCTGGAGGCCTCATTTTGAAGAAGGATTTAGAGCTGCTGGAACCAGTGCAGAGAAGGGCAACAAGATTAGTGAATAGAACATAGGGTTGCTCTCACGAAGAAAGGCTTAAGTTTTGCAAATTACAGTGTCTGGCACCTAGGCACCTGGGTGCCTCCGTAGCCAGGTGGGAAGGAGCAGCAGTGCGTAGCACACGCTTCTTGATTAGACCGGGGTTCGAGCCCGTCACCACCAAATACGGAGGATGCGGAAAGGTCAGGGAATGACCACCGCATATTCCCGGAGCAATATGGCCTTAGTTGCTAATGCTCCTAAAAAACAAATAACAAACAAACAAACAAACTAGGCACCTGTGAGATTTTCTGATTGAGGTGTATAAAGTCTTGAATGGTTTGAGCATGCTCAATGCTGGTGGGATTCTTCCTCTTGCTCAGAATAATCACCTGAGAGGGTATAAATTCAAATTGAGGAAAGACAGTTGTAGGATAGATGTGCAGAAGTTTGCCTTTAGCCAGCAGGTGGTTGATTGCTGGAATAAACTTCTATCTGTCGTTGTAGAAGTTGATAGCTTAAATAGATTCAAGGCAGAGCTATACAAACATTTAGAGCAAGTGTATGGGTGAAATGAAAAGAGGGTTTTTTTTTTTTTTTTGCTGATGCTATATAAGCTTGCTTTTTTGCATCATGTGCCTTTACTGATGCTGTTTCCTGTAGTTTCTGGTGTTGATTACCTGGTTTTGGATGGCAAGCATGGATCCTTCATTCTTAGGGAAGAATACTCCACTCGTGAGCCATGTGTTCAAAGCCAATCTGGTCAGTGTGATCAGGAGAGTGTTCACAAGAGGTGTAGTTTCAGCAAGTACAAATAATTAGGAAGTAAGTCGGAAGTTTGCATTCAACAAGTGGGTGGTTGATTGTTGGAACTGGCTTCCATCTATTATTATCATGGAAGTGATTTGTTTGAATAAATTCAAGGAAGGACTAGACAACTTCTTGGAGGGCATGGATGAGTGAGGTGCATAGTGTTTTTTTTTTTTGGCTGATGCTATATAAGCTTGCCTTCTTGCATCATTTGCCACTACTGCTTCTACTTCTAGAAGGTCACAAAGACCTCACACGAATTTCAGCAAATTTGTGCTCTTCTACTCCAGACACAACTAAAACTCCCAGTACCTTTTATAAAAAAGTGCTTTCTTTGATTGAAAATTCCAAATCCATTAGTCATCACTCAAGTATGAAATGCTGTTAAGCCATTTTTAATTTATTTTTACTGTAAACGAGCAGGCTTTGCCCGCACTTCAGCTCACATATAGAAGGAGCTTCCTCATTTGCTGGGTTTTTCCGGTGTGCAGTACATTGTGAGCTAGTGGGCAATAGCAGTAGCTGAATTTTCTTGTCTATGGCAGTTTTATGGTCCACTTGGTTACATTGGGGATTGAAAGGAAATAAACTGTTGACAGCTGTATTAAAAATGACTACTTTCATTTGCACACAAAGAGAAAAAGGACTTTTCCTCACAATGATTTTTTAAAATTTAATTAAAAATTTTTTTTGAAGAAAATATCACTATACATTCTTTGTTTAGTACTATCTGCTAAAAAAATTTCAAAAAACATCTGTATTGGAAACTTACAGACTTCCAAAACCTATCATCAAACTGAAACCTTCCACCCATTGTTATCTTGAGTATATTGTCTTACTTTGATATATACAATGTAACCTTGATATGATGTGGATGTGAAGTGCATTATAACCAAAAAAATTACCATTTTTATCCCCAGGTATTTTAACATAAATAGTTAGTAAATGAATTTATTACTTAATAAATAAATAATTTATTTACTAATGTTTTATGAATATACAGTCTAAAAGATATTAAGTATTAAAGGTTATATCATTCTCTTTACATTCTAGTGATACACAATGCTGTTATGGACTTACATTTTACTCTTCAATTCTGAAATAGTCATGTAATTCAGTTTGCAGAAACCGATGACTATGATTTTTTGGTTCGTAATTCTTAATAGTGGTCAGATGCAATAAATGAAGATGTTTACTATCAGTCTGAAGTTCTAACTATGCCATCACTTCATTAATGTTTTCAAACACCTTGTTAATTTCTAGTGCTTTTTCCTTACATGTGTCATCCACATTTCTTCTGATTCACTCCGTATGTCAATGGCCTCCTGTTTGTCAATTGTCTTCCCATTGTTCACAGAGGCAGCTATTTCTTCCTCTCTCAGGAAATGTGCAACTGGAGCATCTGCATCCACCTCAATCCAGCAGCCTGGTCCTTTGCTCCAAGTCTGCCACCAAGTACATTACAAGCAACCTTTGCTTATTGTTCTGAAAATGCTGCTAATTCAAGGTTATTATTAGTGATCTTGTCTTTTCCAATACATTTTTCCAACAGTTTTCAATTGCTGTTGAGCTTCTTTCTTCCATGCTAGTCCAATATTGCATGCAACATCTTTCAGTGCTAATGTTTTCAGAAATTCTAGAACTTGAATTTCCAAGTTCACCCAACAAGTAACTCACCTCAAGCCAATTCCAGTCTCCATGCGTGTGGAAGATAATTTCCATGCTCCTACAGTAACATGTGCCTTGAGCCGTGATTCTGCTGTTGTTATTTAAGAATGTGCCTTGAGAGTAAAGTTCCACTATTGATAAAGGAGGTACCCACCTTTAAAAGCTACAGTGTTGTTTTATTACTTTTATTGCTTTTAATTTGTAATATTTCTTGTATGTTTTAATTATATATATTTTAATTCTATTTACAGCAATACCTCGCTTAGCACAGCTTCAAACAGCACAGGTTTCACTATAACACGGTTTTCAATTAAGTTTAAGTCGAAAATTTACTGTACATATTAAAACTCATTCAATATCCTAGACAGATACTATACATATATGCTGCATTGTCGTAGTCAGGTACTATACATATACAGGCATACCTCGGTTAACGTTACCTCTGATAACGAAGCTTCGATATAACGAAGTCCGCAATTTCAAGCCCCATTTAACATAAAAAAATATTCCAGTTTAATCACCTGAAATCTAAACAAACTGACGAAATTACGGAAACCTTTTGGGCTTCTCGTGGTTGGTTCGAGAAATTTAAAAAACGGGCCAGGGTTCATAGTGTAAAATTAACAGGAGAAGCCGCAAATAAGTTTTCAGAAAAACTAAAGGAAATAATTGAACGTGAAAATTTTCCACCAAATTTGGTGTTCAGTGTTGACGAAAGCGGTTTGTTCTGGAAACGGCTACCAACAAAAAGTTTCATTTCTATTGAAGAAAAACCAGCTGCTGGTTCAAAGCAGCTAAAGACCGTTTAATGTTACTCTTTCGATCAAATGCCTCTGGCGATTATAAATTAAAATTGTTATTAGTTTACCATTCAGAAAATCCGAGGGCGTTAAAAGGTAACATAAAAATGAATTTACCTGTAATATGGAAAGCAAATAGAAAAGCGTGGGTTACCAAGGAGTTATTTACTAATTGGTTTGTTAACCACTTTTGTCCTGAAGTAAAACGGTATTGCCAAAAAAACAACTTGGAAGAAAAAGCTCTTTTGTTGTTAGCCAATGCTCCGGGACATCCTACTGATCTTAACACGTTGGACACATGCATTCCTGTCAAAGTTGTGTTTCTTCCAGCAAACACAACTTCTCTGATTCAACCATTGGATCAAGGGAGTGATAGCATCATTTAAAGCTTATTATCTGCGTCGAACATTAAGCAATTTAACTGAACTAGAGGATAAAGAGGAAATGACAGTTAAAACCTTTTGGAAAAACTACATCATTAAAAAGGCAATTGAAAACATTGATAGTTCTTGGAAAGAAGTCACTAAGAAATGCTTAAATGGAGTTTGGCGCAAAATATGGCCAGAAGTTGTACTAGAAGAAGAAAATAGCATCCAAGAAATTAGAAATGAAGTTATCCAGATGGCTCAATCAATAGGTTTCGAAAATGTCGATGAAGAGGATGTTCGGAATTTATTGAAGGCAGAAGATGATGGTTTTTCAGTGGAAGATTTAGAAAACCTTGTTAGCAACGAAGACAAAGATAATGAAGACGAAGTTAAAGAAGTTCCTGCCGAAAAAGTGTTAACAAACAAAGATTTAAAAAGCTGCTTAAATGACATTGAAAACGTTTAAATTTTTTTAGTGAAAATGATCCTGACTTAGGAAGAAGTTTTATTGTTAAGCGATCAGTGTTAAATGCAATAACTCCGTATAGGCAATTGTTAAATGAAAGAGAAAAAAAGCATAAGCAATCAACTTTAGACTCATATTTTAAAATGTGATTTCACTTTGTATGTAAGTTGAATGTTTATTTAATAAAACTTTTCTTTGTTCGAAAAAAAAGCTTTTCATTTTCTTTACGTAGGAACGTATCCCTATTCTGGCCATAGTATTTTTACCTCTGAAAACGAAGTTTCGCTTAACGAAGTAATTTCGTGGAACGCATCCTATTCATTATTCGAGGTATGCCTGTATACTGCAGTGCTAACTCTATGGTCTACCATGCACATGTGACAATAGCTCCCTTCGGGCAGTCAGCTGCAACGTGCAACAGTGTTCAGTATTCTTAATTCCATCCTGACAAGACGACGTGATAGTTTTTCAAACTTTTCATTTCAAAATATATTTTTTACCCCTTTAAATACGATCGACAGTATATCTGCATCTTGGCTAGAAATCACTGCCAACAACATGCCTTCAGTTTGGCACTATGTTTTGCCCCATTTGGCAAATGATTTCACTGGTTTTGAATCGCAAGTTCAGATGATTTCCGAAGACATTGTGAAGGTCGGAAAAGACTTGAGATTTGAAACTTTGGACACTGCCAATCTACGTGACTGCATTGACTCACATGCAACTTAGATGATGCAACTCTCCTTGAAATTGAAGAGCAAACTGCATATGCAGAAGAGGAAAACAATTCTGAAGTGGATAATACTGAAGTGCCACCAAAACAATTTTCAACAGAAGAACTGGAAAAAGTTTTTTGGGAGTTGACATGGTCTGCGAGGCGATTATGAATGGAGATCCAAATGTTGAACATAGCATCAAGATACAGCAAATTTTACAAGATGGGATTCGTTGCTACAAAGACTTGGAAGCCGAGAAAAAGAAGAGACAGCTTTACGAGACTTCATTATTGAAATACCTAAATAAACAACTGCTTTTTTAAAGCTTTTTTCTCATCTCTCATATGTTACCTTTTCATTAATAAAATTTTTGCAATATTTTTTTAAAGTTCAAATCCTTTTAATTGGCTCTCAAGTGCAAATTGTTTATAGATTTATTATAATTTGTTTATAGACTGTTTCTCTGGTACGCATTCAATTAAAACCCATTAGAATTATACCTCAATCAGCACAGTTTCGCAGGCACCTCCATGGCCAGGTGGGAAGGAGCAGCAGTGCGTAGCATACGCTTCTTGATTAGACCGGGGTTCGAGCCTGCCACCACCAAATACGGAGGATGCGGAAAGGTCAGGGAATGACCACCGCATATCCCGGAGCAATATAGCCTTAGTTTGTTATTTAGGAGCCTAATGCTCCTAAATAACAAACAAACAAGCACGGTTTCACATAACACAGAATAGTTTTGGTACCAATTATCAGTGTTATGCAGGGTATTGCTGTATATATTACCACTTTTAACTCTACAGTTGTCAATGTATTTTATTTTAATTAAAGTTTTGGTCATGTGTGGTTGGTGTATTCCATTGCATTTAGTGTGAGTTATTGCATTAATATAGTATATGATGCAAATCTGAAACCCAAGTGATATCTTTAACTTTAACTTTTAAGCAGCAAAGTTTATTAATCACCAGTGAGAAATTGTACATGCTGCAGTAGATGGCAACATAATTGCAAAACTCTAATCATAGAGAAATTTTACCAATGAAATTCCATCTTCTTGGTTTTGTCATTGATCAACATTCTGCAGACAATCATCATCTGCGGACTAACAAGTACAGGCCAAGTTCGAAAAAAAAGTTGCAAATTAGGGTTAAATTTGAAAATGTCTACAATTCTGCCCAGATACGAGTAGATGATGAAAGCTTTGTCAATGAATTCGGCCCATGAAGGCAGAGTACGAAAAATCTTTGGCAAGAAAGCAGCAAAACTCTTTACATAGGTAAACTCTAAAAGGAGGGAGATGAATCAAATTGGTCCACTTGATGTTGATGGTTCAACTGCTGATGATCTTGTATATGTTGCTGACAAACTGAATGGGTATTTTGCATCTATATTCACACATGAGGAATGCTTTAAGGAATTGGAGGCCACAAGTTTATCAAACTCCACATGTAGCTAAATGATTTTTGTAATAAGTGAGAGGAAACTGGAAGAGAAATTGTTGAAGCTAAACATAAGAAAGGCACCTGGAGTAAATCGGATCTAACTAATTATATTAAGGGAGGGAGCAAAGGAAGTGAGCAAACCCTTAGGCATAATTATGAGAACATCCTTGGCTTCAGAGGAGGTCCCTGCAGACAGGAGATGTGCAAATGTTTCCCCAATTCACAAAGAGAGATCAAAAGGCGACACGAATAATTACAAACCTGGTAGTTTGACTTCTATTCCAGGTAAAATAATGGAGTCACTGGTTAAAGATGTAATGTAGGATCATCTACACAAGACTGCAGTTATAAGTCAGACACAGCACAGGTTTGTTAAGAGGAAATCTTGTCTGACCAATTTGATTGGATACTGTGATGTGGTCACAAAGGAACTGGGTGTGAAAAAATAAATTTGATATCATATACTTGGATTACTGGAATTATTTTGATACTGTTGCAAAAAAGACTTCTGTACAAATGGAAGCAGTGTGAGATGGCATTAAGGGAAAGTTGCTGCTGTGGATAAAGGGATAGTCGAATGGGAGAAGAGAGAGAGTGGTAATCAGTGGATTTGCTCTTCGTGGACTAATGTTATATTGGAGTTCCCCAGGGTTCTGTGTTGGGCCCATTGCTTTAGCATTAGCATTAGTACAGGCATTTGATGCAAGAAAGCAAGCTTATGCAGCATCAGCCAAAAAAAAAAAAAAAACCACTTCCACTTCACCCCTCTGTTCATTCAAAATACCTGGTCCAGCTGAGCCTTAAACTTATTTAGGCTATTAACCTCCACGACAAGGAATGGAAGTCTGTTCACCCAACCAACCACCCACTGGCTAAAGACAAATTTCCGCACGTCTATCCTACATCTGTCTTCCTCAATTTGAATTTATGCCCTCTCAGGTGATTATTCTGAGCTAGAGGAAGAATCCCATCAGCATTGAGCATGCTCAAACCATTCAAGGCTTTATACACCTCTATCAGATCACCTCGCTGGTGCCTAGTCCTCCAGACACTGTAATTTGCAAAACTTAAGCCTTTCTTCGTAAGAGCACCCCTTTGTTCCATTCACTAATCTTGTTGCCCTTCTCTGTACTCGTTCCAGCAGCTCTACATCCTTCTTGAAATGAGGCCTCCAGACCTGTATACAGTACTCTAGGTGTGGCTGACCATTGCCTTATACAAGGGAATAATCACCTCCTTATCCCTGCTGGAAAAATTCCTGTATATCATTGACAGTACTCCATGAGCTACTCTTGCAACCTGTCTGCACTGCTCAGAGAACTTCATATCCGCCTGCACAACCACCCCCAAGTCCCTTTCATTCTCTACCACTGTCAGTGTAGTACCACAGAGTTGATACGTTGCTCTGGGGTTGCTGTTTCCCATGTGTAGTACTTTACATTTGTCAATGTTAACTTCATTTGCCACCTCTCAGCCCATCTGCTCAACCTTTCCAGATCCTGTTGCAGCAGCAGCATAGTGTCAGTAATGTCCTTGACAACCCTGCCAACCTTTGTATCGTCTGCAAACATGGACATTAAGCTCGATATTACCATCATCAATATCATTTATAAATACAGAAAACAATAATGGACCCAATACTGAGCCCTGAGGGGACTCCACTAATAAAATTAGTCCACAATGAGCAGTGTCCATTGATTACCACTCTCTGTCTTCTCCCCCTCAACCACCCCTTTATCCATAGCATCAATTTGCCTCCAATGTCACACTGCTCCAATTTGTGTAGCAGTCTTCCATGTGCAACAGTATCAAAAGCCTTTCTAAGATCCAAGTATATAATATCAAAGCTATTCCCTGCATCCAGTTCTTTTGTGACTGCATCATAGTACCCAATCAAATTGGTCAAGCAAGACTTCTCCTTAACAAAACCATGCTGTGTCCGAGCTATAACTGAAGTCTTGTCTAAATGATCCTGCAGTGCTTCTTTAACCAGTGCCTCCATTAATTTTCCTGGAACAGAAGTTAAGCTCACAGGTCTATAATTACTTGTGTCAGCCTTTGATCCTCCTTTGTGAATTGGGGTAACATTTGCACATTTCCAGTCTATGGGAACCTCCGCTGAGTCCAAGGAAGCTCTCATAATTATGGCTAAGGGTTTGCTTACTTCCTTTGCTGCCTCCTTTAATATAACTGGATAGATCCCATCCACCCCGGATGCCTTTCTTGTGTTTATCTTCAACAATTTCTCCTCCACTTTACTCCCAGTTATTTCAAGATTCTGTAGCTTACTGCTAGAGTTGAATACCACCTCTGCATTCCCCTCGCTGAATAACTTCTCATGTGTGAATGTCGATGCAAAATATCATTAGTTTGTTAGCTCCTGAGCAGGATCATCAACAGTTGACCCATCAATATCAAGTGGACCAATCTGATTCATCCCCTTCCTTCTAGAGTTTACATAAGTCAAGAACTCTTTGCTGTTTTTCTTTGCATCCCTTGCCAAGGATTTCTCGTAATACTGCCTTCGCCTGCCTAACCTCCTTTGTAACTTGGTTGTATATCAACTTGTATCTATCATAGGCTTCTGTGTCATGTGTTAATTTGTTAGTATCCCATGCATTTTTCTTCTCTGCCATATGCCTCATTATTTCATCTGACATCCATTTTGGCCTAAACCTCGAACAATATTTCTTAGTTGGTATGTAAAGCCTAGTAGCTTCCAAGATAATATGCTCTTTGAATGCTCATTCAATATGCTCTTTGAATGCTTCCCATTTTGAATTTGCTGTTGGTAACATCATCAGTTGGTCCCACTGTATAGAATTTAAATACTGTCTCAGTCCATCGTAGTCGCCTTTACGGAAGCAATAACCCTTCCCTTGACCTCTAATGGTAGTTACCTCTTTGAGTAAATCCGACTTCAGCACATTTATTTTCTATATTTATCAGCGATATTGGTGACGGAATGTTAGGCTTAATGTCCAATTTTGCAGATGATACAAAGGTTAGCAGGGTGGTTAATGACAGTAATTATAATATGCTACTGCAACAGAATATAGAAAAGTTGGGCAGATGGGCTGAGAAGTGACAACAACGGAAGTTTAACATTGACAAATGCAAAGTACTGTATATGGATAGCACTCTTTATGATATCAGGATTAGTAGCATTATGTTGCTACTCCACATTATTCTAAGTGGAAACTGTTGATGGTGGTTTGCCCCTCTATAAAGAGGCGACCGTAGTCAGGTGCACGGGTGTATAAATACACATGCCTTGAGTGACCCCGGTTCAACCCATGATTTCTGAATACAGTGCTGTTTCTTGTATTCTCTCTCTACTTTGTGAACTCCTCTGACCGTATGGTCATCCTGGAGTACAAACAGAAAATTTATTTTTTAAATTCAGATATGAAGTTCTCTAAGCAGTGCAGACAGGGCTGCCAGGAGAGCTCATGGGTTTGTCAATGATACAGAGGAACTTTGCTATCAGGGATAAGGAGGTGATTATACTATTGTATAAGCCAGTGTTGAGTCTTCATATTAGGAACAATGTAGAGCTAATGGAATGAGTACAGAGAAGGACAACGAGATTTATGAGGGGTACAAAAGGGTACTCTTACCAAGACAGGCTTCAGTTCTGCAAATTTCTGCTTCTGGAGACTAGGCACCTGTGAAATTATATGTTACTTGTTAACAGGAGAGACTGCTTCTACAGGGATGGGATACATTTAAATAGAAAGGGTGCAAGAATGTTTGCTGATGCTATCGAGGCAGTGTTAGATGGGTCAGAAAACTGCTAGATTGGAGGGATACATGGACTAATAGATTACCAGTAGCCACTGGCAGAGGTAGTAGTAGTAGTAGTGGCATGTGATGCAAGAAAGCAAATGTATGAGCTTATGTAGCATCAGCCAACAAAAAAAAAAAAAAAAAATCACACCATTCCCTCCAAATGCCTGTCCAGTTCCTCCTTAAATATATTCAACCTATCAACTTCCACAACGACAGATGGAAGTTTGTTCCAGCAATTAACCACCCGCTGGCTGAAGACAAATTTCCGCACATCTATTCTACATCTGTCTTTTCTTAATTTGAATTTATGCCCCCTTAGGTTCGTAATCTGAACAAGTGAAAGGATCCCATCAGAATTCAGCATGCTCAACCCATTCAAGGCCTTATATACCCCAATCAGATCACCGCGCAGTTGCCTAGTCTCCAGCCACTGCAATTTGCAGAACTTAAGCCTCTCTTGGTAAGAGGATCCCTTCATTCCCCTCACCAATCTTGTTGCCCTTCTCTGTACCCACTCAAGTAAATCTACATCCTTCCTAAAATGAGGTCTCCAGACCTGTACGCAGTACTCAAAGTGTGGCCTGACCATTGCCTTATACAGAGGGATAATCACCTCCTTTTCTCTGCTAGCAAAATTCCTATATATCATTGACAAAACCCCATGACCTGCCCTGGCAGCTTGTCTGCATTGCTCAGAAAACTTCATATTTGCCTGCACAATTACTCCCAGGTCTTTTTCATTTTCTACCACCTTAAGTGTAGTACCGCACAGTTGGTACGTTTCTCTGGGGTTACTTCTACCCATATGCAGTACTTTGCATTTGTCAAGGTTAAACTTCAGTTGCCACTTCTTAGCCCATCTGCCCAAATTATCTAGATCCTGTTCCAGTAGCAGACTGCCATTACTGTCATTAACAACCCTGCCACCCTTTGTATCATCTGCAAACTTCGACATTAAGCCTGATATACTTTCATCAATATCATTGATAAATATACAAAACAACAGTGGACCTAACACCGAACCCTGTGGGACTCCACTAATAACATTAGTCCAAGAAGAGCATCACCCATTGATTACCACCCTCTGTCTTCTCGCACTTAACCATCCTTTTATCCATTGTAGCAACTTACCCTTAATACCATTCTGCTCCAATTGGTACAATAGTCTTCCATGTGCAACAGTGTCAAAAGCTTTTCTGCAATCCAAATATATGATATCAAAATTATTTTTTGCATCCAGTTCCTTTGTAACCATATCCTAATATCCTATCAAATTTGTCAGACAAGACTTTCCCTTGACAAATCCATGCTGTGTCTGAATTATTGCTGCAGTCTTGTCCAGATGATCCTGCAATGCATCTTTAACCAGTGACTCCATTATTTTAATCAGAGCAGAAGTTAAACTAACTGGTCTGTAATTATTCGTGTCACCCTTCGATCCCCCTTTGTGAATTGGGGATACATTTGCACATCTCCAGTCCGTGGGAACCTCCCCTGAGTCCAAGGATGCTCTCATAATTATGGCTAAGGGTTTGCTTAGTTGCTTTGCCGCCTCCTTCAATATAACTGCATACATCCCATCCATCCCAGGTGCTTTTCTTACGTTTAACTTCAACAATTTCTCTTCCACTTTGCTCTCAGTTATTACAAAATAATTAAGTATCTTGCTACAATTTGATAACCTTCTGCCATTTTCAAACCTTAATGATTCCTCACGTGTGAATGTAGATGCAAAATACTCATTGCATGTAGATGCAAAATACTCATGCAAAATACAGTCGAATCATCAGTATCAAGTGGACCAATCAGATTCATCCCAGGTGAAAGTGATTCTTGCACTGCTTCTATTGGAATGAGCAGCAGCCTGGAAAATAAGATGCAGGATATTTCAGAGACTGCTGGGAGTCATTCGGGTACAAGTAAACACATGGGTTGTGTTAGGGTAGCTAAGAAAAAAAACAGGTGCATGTATACTTGCGTGTACACCAATGCTAGGAGTTAGGTAAATAAATTTGATGAATTTGAGGTATCGCTCAAAGCATCAATGGTGGATATTGTTGGGATATCAGAGAGTGGTGTCACACAGAAATAAGGAATACAGAACTGGAATTTGGGGAGAACAATGTCTACAGAAAGGATAGACAGGACAGGAAGGGAGGAGGGGGTTATGCTATTAGTTAAGAAACACATAAAATCCAACGAAGTGAAGCCAGTGGACATCGCTGGACAGTGCAGTGTCAGGTCAGTTTGATGTGACATAAGCATTGGGAGATCAAAATTGAGAGTAGGAGTGTGCTATAGGCCTAATGACTCTGATGAGTATAATAAGAAACTGTACAGGGAAATAGAGTGGGCCAATAAATCAGAGAGTCTTATAATGGGGGATTTTAATTTCCTAGATATTGACTGGAATTTGTGGGTTGGTCACTCACACACTAGCAAGGCTTTTGTGGATTTATTGGATGATTGTTTTCTAAATCAGCATGTTTGGGAGGCAACTAGAGGGAGCAATACTCTTGATTTGATTATCAGTAGTGATTCTTCATGCATTAAGAATCTGCAGATACAGGAACCACTAGGTGGCAGTGATCACAGTGTGCTGAAGTGGAATTTTCTAAAGGAGGTAACTACCATCAGGGGTAAAGGGAAGGGTTATCGCTTTCGTAAATGCGACTACGATGGTCTGAGACAGTATTTAAATTCTATACAGTGGGACCAACTGATGATGTTACCAACAGCAAACTCAAAATGGGAAGCAGTCAAAGAATCTTGGAAGCTACTAGGCTTTACATACCAACTAAGAAATATTGTTCAAGGTTTAGGCCTAAATGGATGTTAGATGAAGTAATGAGACCTATGGCAGAGAAGAAAAATGCATGGGATACATACAAATTAACACGTGACACAGAAGCCTATGATAGATATAAGTTGATCTGTAACCAAGTTACAAAGGAGGTTAGGCAGGCGAAGGCAGATTACGAGAAAAACAGCAAGGAGTTCTTTACTTATGTAAACTCTGGAAGGAAGGGGATGAATCAAATTGGTCCACTTGATATCGATGGTTCAACTGTTCATGATCCTGCTCAGGTAGCTAACAAACTAAATCAATATTTTGCATTTATATTCACACATGAGGAGTTATTCAGGAAGGGGAATGCCATAGATGAAGTAAACACTGGCAGTGAGCTAGATGATCTTGTAATAATTGAGAGTAAAGTGGAGGAGAAATTGTTGAAGATAAATACAAGAAAGCCACCTGGGGTGGATGAGATCTATCCAGTTATATTAAAGGAGGCAGCAAAGGAAGTAAGCAATCCCTTAGTCATAATTATGGGAGCTTCCTTGGACTCAGGGGAGGTACCCACAGACTGGAGATGTGCAAATGTAACCCCAATTCACAAAGGAGGATCAAAGGCTGACACAAGTAATTATAGACCTGTAAATTTAACTTCTGTTCCTTGAAAATTAATGGAAGCACTGGTTAAAGAAGCACTGCAGGATCATTTTGACAAGAATTCAGTTGTAGCTCAGACACAGCATGGTTTTGTTAAGGGAAGGTCTTGCCTGACCAATTTTATTAGATACTATGATGTAGTCACAAAAGAATTGGATGCAGGGAATAACTTTGATATTATATATTTGGATCTTAGAAAGGCTTTTGATACTGTTGCACATGGAAGACTGCTGCACAAATTGGAGCAGTGTGCCATTGGTGGCACACGCTTCTTGATTGGACCGGGGTTCGAGCCCGTCACCACCAAATACGGAGGATGCGGAAAGGTCAGGGAATGACCACCGCATATTCCAGGAGCAATATGGCCTCAGTTGCTAATGCTCCTAAAAATCAAATAACAACATAACAGCATTGGTGGCAAATTGTTGCTATGGATAAAGGGATGGTTGAGTGGCAGAAGACAGAGAGTGGTAATTAATGGACACTGCTCATCGTGGACTAATGTTATTAGTGGAGTCCCTCAATGTTCAGTGTTGGGTCCATTTTTGTTTTCTGTATTTATAAATAATATTGATGATGGTATATCAAGCTTAATGTCCACGTTTGCAGACGATACAAAGGTTGGCAGGGTTGTTAAGGACACTACTGATGCTATGCTGCTGCAACAGGATCTGAAACGTTGAGCAGATGGGCTGAGAGGTGGCAAATGAAGTTTAACATTGACAAATGTAAAGTACTACATATGGGAAACAGCAACCCCAGAGCAACATATCAACTCTGTGGTACTACACTTACAGTGGTAGAGAATGAGAAGGACCTGGGGGTAATTGTGCAGGCAGATATGAAGTTCTCTGAGCAGTGCAGACGGGCTGCAAGAGTAGCTCATGGTGTCTTATCAATGATATACAGGAATTTTTCTAGCAGGGATAGGGAGGTGATTATTCCCTTGTATAAGGCAATGGTCAGGCCACACCTTGAGTACTGTATACAGGTCTGGAGGCCTCATTTCAAGAAGGATGTAAAGTTGCTGGAACGAGTACAGAGAAGGGCAACAAGGTTAGTGAATGGAATGAACGGTTGCTGTTACGAAGAAAGGCTTCAGTTTTGCAAATTACAGTGTCTGGAGACTAGGCACCGGCGAGGTGATCTGATAGAGGTGTACAAAGCCTTGAATGGTTTGAGCATGCACAATGCTGATGGGATACTGCCTCTTGCTCAGAATAATCACCTAAGAGGGCATAAATTCAAATTGAGGAAAGACAGATGTAGGATAGATGTGCGGAAATTTGCCTTTAGTCAGCGGGTAGTTGTTTGGTGGAACAGACTTCCATACCTTGTTGTGGAAGTTGATAGCCTAAATAAATTTAAGGCTCAGATGGACAGGTATTTCGAACAAACGGAGGGGTGAAGTGCAAGGGTTTTTTTTTTTTTTTTTGGCTGATGCTGCATAAGCTTGCTTTCTTGCATCATATTCCTCTACTAATGCTAAATATCTTTGAAACCATTGCGATTAGCAGTGCTGAAGCTGAACGAGCTTTTAGGGTAATGAATAATATTGTGTTGAAAGAATAAATGAATGAATAATATTAACAATTAAACACATTGCAGATTATGATGACCATACATCTAAATGGAAAACCATTGCTTCAATTTGCTCTGGATCGTTACGTCAAATCATTCCTCTGTAATCATCGCTCAGCTATTGAGCAAAGCAGAAGGTCAATAACAAATATTAATAAAGAAATAAATTGCATATGGCAATTTTTAGAATAAAATTTTCTTGAATATTTGTGCAATAATTTTTTTTTTTTTTCATGTAATCTGTGATTTTTGTGTACCTTTTCTAGAATAGTTTGTTTTTTGTGTAATATTCGTTTTTATATTGTGGAAATTTTTGTAATATTTTTTGTTATTTGTGATATGGGAAATATTTAATGTTATTTTTTATTCACAATATTAAAATTTTATCATGAAAAAAAAATGTATCCATTATATTTCTTTAGTTGTAAAGAAAAAAAATAAAGTCGATCATCTGCCAAGCACGAATGGTAGATGGTTTTATGTGAAACATCCTTCACGTTTCTTTTAGATAATTTGTGTTGTATGTGTTGATTACGAAATAAAAGAGCTTTTGTATTATATATATTTTATTGATCATTAACAAATTTTATAATTTCTGAAAGACAATATATAATGGATTTATGATAACTAAAGTAAGAGACATATACTTGCTACTGCAACGTATCTAAATGTCGAGGCATCTAACAATGGAATGTTAGGTGCCTCAACAGCTGCATATGCGAAAATGCGAGACAAAATAAGAAATTGTTGACAAATCTTTGTATTGTTACAGTCATATGACAAATACTTGTAATCATACTGCAGTAGTAACTGCAGGAAGTAAGATTGTGATTTCATACAATTCAAAAATTCAAAAAAGTTAGAACTCTAGATATCGTGCTGGTCACGAAAAATGCGTTATGTGCTGTAATCATACTACTAGTGAGTGCTCCACACAGACTATTGGTCTGAGTGTGGGAAGTGCCTCTGGCAGACACCGCGTATGATGTCACTTCCACGACTGATCAGATTTGCTCGGTAGGTACCCCCCAAAGGATGTCTCACATCAAAAAGTCGGCAAGAGTGCTAGCCCATTGTTAAAATATTAACAGCTCACCACTGGATGTAACAGTCTCTCAAGTAGTCTCAATAGCTGAATAGGCTGATTCCCTTCTTTTTTTTTTTTTCTCTCCAAAACAACAGCATTATCAAACTTGTACACTAGCAATAAATTTCACCTATACCAATTTCTCCTTAGGTGAAACATACTATACAAAAATCAACTAAATCCAAAGCCCCTGAATCATAAAATTCAAACAGCCACTATCAGCATGGATATTTACCACAATCCATGCCAGCATGAATTCCTTGAAATCCATATTTTACAATCTTTCTGTAAAAGGAGAAAAGCAAAAATAGATCATCATGGACCTTCAAACCCATAAACACAGAAACAAACACAGGGATAATTCAAACCGAAATAATGACTTCTTCTTCTTCTTGGTCCTTAGCTGGCAGCTGGGGGAGGCGGTTGGCCACGTAACCATTATGCTGCTGTAGGTGCCGCAGGGTTTCGGACTTGCTCTGTGATGTTCTTCCATACTTTACGATCCATGGCGTCAGTCCTGGCCTGGTTAAGGTCGAGACGTCGGCTCTTCAAGTCATTTTCCACTTGCTTGGCCCACGTTTTCCTAGGCACGGTCCGTTGAATGCTCCGTTGGGTGGGTCGTTGTCTCCAAAGGAGTGTGGATGGTATTCTGTTCGTGCCCATTCTACATATGTGGCCAAACCATCTAAGCCTTCGCTTCTGGATTTGGTCGGCAATGGTTGGTTGCTGTTGGCATCTGGCGCGGATGGTATCATTAGTGATGCGGTCACGAAGTGAGATGCCCAAAATCTGTCGCAGGCATCGCATTTGGAATACCTCGAGTTTGTTTAAATCTAGCTTGAGACAAATCCATGTTTCTGATCCGTAAAGGAGAATGTACAGGATCAAAGTCCGGAAGAGTCGGATTTTAGTCTTTGAGGAAATGTTGGTCCTCTTCCACAGACACCATTTGAGCGAGGCAAACGCAGTGGCCGCCTGTCCAATTCTGCTGTGAATTTCCATGGTGGATGCAACTTTCTTCTCCTGGACCAGCGACCAAAGGTATTCAAAGTCCTGCACTTGCTCGATCTTGGACGCCTTCGAGATAGATGGTGGCTTGCGACCCATCTGTTGTCAGGGCCTTTGTCTTATCAGCATTGATCTTCAAACCGTATGGCCGGGCAATGCGGGCAATGTCGTAGAGGATGTCCGTGGCTTCAGAGTCATTACCAGCAAAGATAGCACTATCATCGGCAAACATCAGGTCAGTCACATAGTGATCCTTGTCATATTGTATGCCCCGTCTGTTTCTGAATGCTTGCCTCATAATGGCGTCGACCACGATGTTGAAAAGCAATGGGGAGGCTATATCCCCTTGGCGGACTCCAGTTTGGATGGTAAATTCCTCAGATAAATCGTTCTGGATGCGCACCTGGCTGGTTAAACCATTGTATGCAGTTTGGAGGAGTGTGATGACTTTTTGAGGTACATGTTTGACCTCTAGTAGTTTCCATAAGGCAGGCCGATGGACACAGTCGAAAGCAGACTTAAAGTCAATGAAAACAATGACGGTTCGCTGTCCACACCAGATCCTCTCCTCCATCAGCTGACGGATGGCAAAGATTTGATCACAGCATCCTCGCCCGGGTCTAAATCCTGCCTGTTCTTCTCGACTGGTTTGCTCGCGATGTTTTTGCAGCCTTGACTGGATGATCTTCATAAAGACCTTTCCGATGATGGAAAGGAGGCTGATGCCACGGTAGTTCTTGCAATCCCGGTTATCACCTTTCTTGCAGATCGGTACAATAATGGCTTTCCTCCATGTTAGCGGAATTTGTTCAGTGCACCAGATGGTTTTGAGCAGTGAGTGTAGTCGGCGAAGCAGTACATCTCCCCCAGCTTTGATCGTTTCTGTAGTGACTTGGTCCACTCCTGGTGCCCTGCCATTCTTTAGGGATTGTATGGCTGCTTTCACTTCTTCTACTGTAGGCTCAACATCGACCATGGAGATTTCAGGGGGATCAATCGATAGTGCGGCTTCTGGCGGTCCCTGAGGTGGGTCGTGATTATACAATGCTTTGAAGAATTCACTCCACCGTTGCAAGCGTTCGGACGGTGATCGCACGAAGGTTCCATCAGCATTCTTGATGTTGTCACTAGTCAATTTGGTCTTTCCACTCAGACATCTGAGGGTGCGATAGAGAGTGCGGTACTCGTTCTTGGATGCCGCCACTTCAAGATCGTCTTCCACTTGATTCCAGTATGCTTCTCTTTCCGCTGTCATCCTCTGTCGGACTTCTCGGTTTAGCTGCCAGTACCGTTCAAAGTCGACCAACTTTACCTGCTTCCGTTTGTCCACGAGGTCGAGGCACTCATCTGATATCCATGGTTGCGTTCGACATCGGGCAGGGCAGGTGGACATAGGGGCTTGGCACATTCCAGGATGGCATCAGAGATCTGCTTTTCTTCTTCATTTATATCCTCGGGCACGGCTAGCGTCTCGAAGCGGTTGGATAGGGCGATCTGATATGCCCCTTTGGTGGCAGTATTCATTAGCTGCCTCCAGTCCAGCTTGGCTGACCGAGATGACCTTTTTGCATGCCGTAATTTCAGCTGCACCTTAGCCCGGATGAGGTAGTGATCAGATCCGCAATCAGGCCCCTTCATGGCACGAACGTCCATGAGTGATGAGCGAAATCGGGCGTTGATCAGAATGTAGTCCAGGATTGCTAGTCCTTGCCAGATGGATTTCGCCATGTAAGTTGATGTTTTTGAGGGTGCTGGAACTGACTGTTTCCGATGATCAGGTTGTTAGATGCGGCAAAGGACAACAAACGTAGTCCATTGTCATTGATCTTCCCATGGCCAAACTTGCCCATTGTTGTTTCCCAACCAGATCTGTCCACGCCAATGTGGGCATTAAAGTCCCCTGCGAGGATGATCACTTCTGTCTGTGGAATTGAATCCAGCGTATGTTGGAGCTGGTTGTAGAAATCATTCTTGGTCGGGTCCAGGCTAGTCTCAGTTGGTGCATAGGCGGAGATAATATGGGTCTTGATGGTGCCCTTGACAGTAAGGACTGCCAGGCGGTCCGATATTGGTTGGAAAGCGATCACACTACTGGTGGCCTGAACATCGACCATAAAGCCCACTTCTGCTTCTCGTTTCTCAAAACCAGAGTAGAATAGCATAACCACTTCGTTAGGTGCTGGTGGTTGGATGATCATCGTTCCAGACCCGATGAGCCTTAATTCGGATAATGCCGCGATTGATACCTTGCACCTAAGTAGTTCTTGGGCAATGATTTCCTTTTGTCCAACGTGGTGCCCCATTCGAACATTCCATTCGCCAATGTTAATTGCCCTTTTCGGCGTTGTAAGCTTATTGCTATGGCCAGTGGTCCACTTTACACCAGTACCCTGGGTCCCCAGTGCTGGCGCATCGGCTACCCCGGATGCGGTAACATTGTTATAAGAGCTTGTTCTGTGGCCAGTGGTCCACTTCACACCCCAGTGCTGGCGCATCGGCTACCCCGGATGCGGTAACATTGTTGTAAGAGCTTGTTCCGAATTTCATGCGGTTTCTTGCCTAGTTTCCCCGGTTTCCCGGTTCTGGTCATTTCGGCAGGATGACCACCCTCCTCCTTTCGCAGCCGGGCTTGGGACCGTCCATGGCGGAGTTATGTAGTAGACCAGTAGACCAGTAGAGGTTTTCACAGCATCTTAAATGATATACACAATTTCCTAACCTGGTGCAATCACAGAATCTGTTTACAATAAACTGATACATTGGTTACAGTGTATGCTGACGCATTGTATACAGTGTATCAGCATATAGAAAAGACCAGTGCTTTTTTTTGTAAAAAAATAGGTGCTGGTACTAATTCTTTACTATTAGGAAAAATTTAAAATTAAAAGGATATGAAAAGTACTCTGAAAATTTTTTTTTCTGCTATTGTTACTTTCGTAGTAATATTTTTAGAATAAGAACAGCAAATTAAGTATATTAACACAGTTTATTAAGCATAAATTTATTATTCAAGTTTATAAAAAATAAGTAAAATGTGAGTAAAATAAGTAAAAAATAATAACATAAGTAAAAATAATTTCATAATAAAGTTTTTGTAGAATATTCTTAATAAAAGTTTTGAATATTTTCAATTTTACTTTTACATGCAAAAAGTTATGGAAAATGTAACACTAAAGAAATCTAACTTTGAATTTTTTTGAATATGGCCACTGTATGGGAAAAGGTTGTACACCACTGCAGTAGAAGGTGGGCCAGAGCCCATTGGGAATACACCATAAACTGCTCACTCTTTGCCAGCGTGACTTCTCCGTATGTGGGACAGGTGGTCGGATAGGTTTTACCAGGTACCACTAAGTTGCAGAATAGTAATCCCTTTAGCTCTCTTAATTCGTGCAGCACTAATTGCCTGAAGGCCAGAAATGCTAACAGTGCGTACCGAGTTAATTCGGAATATTACAAATTTCGAAGTGCACTGTATCCAAATGTCACACGTCACTGTGAATAAAGGTGCCGGTACACCGTACCGTTGCGTACCGTCCCAAAAAAGCACTGGAAAAGACACACCAACACTGAAATGTCTAAACATTAAAGAAAATAATTTAAGGGCATATTAGAAGCCGTATGGGTATTCAGGTAATAAAAAATAAGTTCAATCACACTGCGTCTTCTCTGTATATCTCCCCCCCCCAAACATGACATCATCGACCTTTTTGTTGCCAGGCCTCCTCCTGCTTCCAAGACAGATTTTTTTGTCCAGAAGAATGGCCTAAATTGCACATCAGATTCGACAAATTTATTTTGGTATGGGAACACAGCAAGGAATCCTTAAACCATTTACATTCCCACCTTCAATGGAGTTGAACCATTCCCATAGTATGCATTCTCATCACCCTTAAAAATTACTCAGTTGTTACCAAAATATACAGAAACCCAAATACATGTGCAGTTTGAATCCAACCACCCACTTAGTGTATAAGCAAGGACTGGGATGGGTCTTGTATGGCGGGCCTGCCACACTCTAGCTCCTCAGAACTTAGCTCTGTGCAGGGCCGCATTAACACTACTGCCAAACCAGCCATGGCAGGGGATCTCGCCCATAGAGGGACCTCATTTTCAGTGTAAATGTTTTCTAAAATAGTGATAAAAATTTCTAATAATAATAATACAGGTCGACCATCACTAATCCGGCAGCGTTGGGACCTGTTGGGTGCCTGATTAGTGAGTTTGCCGGATCACCAGTGGTTATTTTAGCACATACATTTTACCCAACAGCTAACCACGTCCTTCTACCTTTAACACGTTGACTGCCTAGCTAGTTTAAGAAAAAAATTCCCCAGGGGGCCAAAAATATTTAGGAAATAATTTGATTAGTAATTCTAAAATAAATATTGTAATGTCAGTGTTGTTGTTTTTTCGCTTAAAATAGAGGAAAAAAAAGGAAGTCTTTTTTTTTTTTTTATGTCGCATATATGTTTTTGTAACTAAAGTATGTTGGTTACTTTATTTCTTGAGAAGCCGTGTTGGCCACATATGTGTGACACTATTGTGGCATACATATGAAGGTTGTTTGTAATTAGTTTATTGTTTTATTTTTATTGTTTTAATTTTATTAGCTTTATAGTTTTTACAGATGACTGAAAAATATGTATCAATGTATGGACTAGTAAAACTCTAAAAATAAGTTGTTTTTTTTTTAAAACCCTATGTAGTATTTATATGTATGTAATATATATATATATATATATATATATCAAAGGGGCCTCAAGTTTAAACATGGCTGGGGCCTATTTCATCCTTAATCCTCCCCTGTCTCTGTGGTCATCACTATAAAAAGAACCTTAATCACAAATACCCTTCCAATTTCAGAGAATTATCTCTCAGGTGTCCTCCACATTCTGAAAACTACCATCCTACCTATTGGGGATATGCCCCTAAACCCTCCCCTCTTTTACCCTATCCCATGATATTCTAAAACCACAACACCAAAGTATTCTTCACTGTGAACACAAGCTGGGCACTTCATTAATGTTGTCCCACCACCACAGATTCCGGATTCCATTTACCAAGTGGATTTCGATTGTGGGGAAGCCTGCATTGAAGGCCCTCAGGTTGTTTAACCTGACATTGCATACCACTATGCAGGGGACACTCATAACTCCCACATTATAGCAGTCATCTATAACAAAAAAAAACAAGGAATTTATAGAGGCCTGCTGGATGAAAACTATCCCCCTCTACAAACTAGGGCAGATACTATTTCTCCCTCCACCTGGCTGATCATCTTTAAGGAGGCCATCAAACCTTCCAACCATCAAATGAGAGAATTCAGGCTACCAACACCCAGAGACCCCAGATATCCATTTGAGAACTCCCAGAATAGGAGAACCCCCTCAACACCTCAGGGGTTACTGTTCACAGTAATGACTGTTCACTGTTCATAGTCCTAGTCACATGTGTTAGTTTATTTTTAAATTTAATATGTAGAACCTTTGTATCAGTGATTTGGCATGAATATTGTATCTCATAGCTTTATACTGTAATGCATAGTTGGAGAATTATAGTGTCTTAATTGTGGTAAATAGGCATCTCAAAAGTTCGAATCACGTAAGTTGGCATTAATAGACAATTTTACTAGCTGTTATAATTAACTTATAACTTTACAAGCATAACGTTATATCAAAAACTCAATAAAGTAATACATATAACATAAACTCAATATCGTAATATATATTTAATAATGTAAACCTGACAACATATATATTATTACTGCATAACTGGTGCATAGTGTTATTATTGCATTTAAGTATATTACTTTAATGTAGTGTTCTCAATTAAATTGAATTTGAATGGAAATCATGTCTGTAACAAGTCTGTAATTACTTGTTACACTTTGATTTCCCTTTGTGAAATTCACAAACCCTTAGCCATAATTATGTCTAAGGGTTTGCTTACCTTCTTTGCTGCTCCCTTAATATAATTGGATAGATCCCAGGCAACTTTTTTATGTTGAGCCTCAACAATTCTTCTTCCACTTTCCTTTCAGTTATCACAAAATCATTTAGCTCCCTGTTAAATTCTAATGAACTTCTGGAATTCCCCTCAGTAAAGAACTCCTCATGCTTGAATGTAGATGCAAAATACCTATTCAATTTGTCAGCAACCTGGGGTTGATCATCAACATTTAAACCATCGTCATTGTCAGGTGGATCAATGTGATTCAGTCCCTTTTTTCTATTATTAACCTTCCAATGACCAGGTGGGGTCACTATGTGACACCAACGCTACTTTTTTTTACAATATTTTTCTCAATTAATGTCTTAGAGGCTTCGTTATTTTTTTAGCCAAGATTTTCACCTTTTTCCAGATCTCTGTGGGGTAATTGCTTAAAAAATTTAAATACCTTTAAAAAATTTTTTATTTAAAAAATTACTTTTTAAATTAAAAAAACCAAGAAATTATTTTTTCGCTTAGAAAAAATAATTTCTTGATTGGGGTCACCTAGTGACCCCACGTGGCCATCAATGTTATAACATTGTTAACCATTATAGAGTGCAATTACTCGTTTGTGCACATTTTGTACTGGTCAGAGCATGCTTAAAAGTGTGTTAGGACATATCACAACATCTTTACTTTGTTGCTCACAGCGTAATATTCTCACGAGCTTGATTTTGGCAGTCCGTAGCTAGACAATGTCGCGTATCTCACTGAAGCCGAACTTGAAAAGTTAGTAAGCAAAGAGTTTGAGGATATTCCTAATGAACTGGAATTGTTGGAAGATGAAGATATGTTATTACCGACATTTCACAAAGGCAACAAATTCGTGATTCATCCGACGAAGATGGTGAAAGCAATAATTCTGCACATGCTGGTAATGAATCATCTGATGACGGCAGTGAAAATAATAATTCCACAATAGCTTTAAGACTAATCAAGCCAGCACGGAACTGAACGCAGCATGTACATTCCCATAATCACAACCCTCTAATCGATTCAGCCATTACAATTATAAAATTAAAATCAAGTTATAAACTTTTCCAACAGGAAACACTTGTTATAGAATGGTGTCGCCATAACACCACATTAGATGTTTTAAACACAAAACTTTCAACAAACCTTTCCCCCCATTTGGAACCTTGCACATGTCAAGTTCCCACATGTCCCAAAAAGCATCATGGGAACTTAGGATCTCTTTAAGTGTACAACCTCTTTTTTTTTTCCTTCATTATTGCCAACCGAAGATATTATCACGAAAGTCATCCATTATGACTATTGGCTTTATTTATTAGTTTTTCACTGCATGTTATTAGTGGTTTAACAATTTTATATAGGACAACCAGGAGATAGAGCAGTGCACTTCTTTCTCCTTTGGGAAAAAAATTTTTAATTACAGTTTTAATAGTCTCTACTCTATTTATATTTCAACAGTTTATTTTTCTGCAACTTAATTGAATTTCCACAACTTTCGCTTTAAACGCCATACAAATAAGTGGGTTATTTGAGGTGATATTAATTTTATCAAGTTAATTCTGCAAATACAATTTTGAATATATGGCATTGGGTGGTCAAAAAACCAACCATCTGCAAGAAGACGTCTTGCAATAAACATATTGAACAAAAAACCCAGACTTATATGAGAAGATTACGGCACCCATAAAAGCATTCTGAGAAATTCTGAGAACGCCAAGGAAAAACAGGAACCATGTGGGCAAAATAAAACACCTGGAACTAGTGTGAAATGCTGTTGCTGTACTGCGTGTCCCAGGAACCTTGATAAGAAAGCCATGAAAAAATGTAGTACGTGTAATCAATTTGTTTGCAGTAACCATACCACTGTAATAAAGTCAACAATATGCCAATCATGCAATAACCAGAACACCTAATTTAAATTCAGTAGAATGCATATCTTCCGAAACTATTTAATATTACAGAACTATTTCGTTACCAGTATTTAACTTAGCAACTATGTTTGATTTTATTTTTTATGTATTATTTCTACTAGTAAGCGTTTATGTATCTTTGTATTGCATTTTATTTCGTATACTTAGTAAATACAAAATATTTATTGCTGGGGTCACTTAATGACCCTACCCAGTCATTCGCATTATATTTTTGGCATGGTCATCGGAAGGTTAATATAAGTAAAGAAGTCTTTGCTGCATTTCTTGGCTTTGGCATTCTCTACCAGAGACGTCTCACAAGTCTTAGCTTGGCTAACCTGCTTTGTGACTTGATTACACCTAGTTTGTATCTGTGATAGGCTTCTGCATCCCATGCATTTATCTTGTCAGCCCAAAGTCTTATCAAGTCATCTGACATCCATTTATCTCTTACTCTTAGCCTGGAAATGTATTTCTTAGTTGGTATGAAAAGTCTAGTAGCTTCTACGATTACTTCCCTGAATGCTTTAGCATTTGCTGTTGGCAACATAATCAGATAGTTCCACTGTATAGAATTTCAAAATTGTATGAAACCAATGTAGTCACCCTTACAGAAACAAAAGCCGTCCCCTTTCTGCTTAACAGTAGTTATGTCTTTAAGTAAGTCTCACAGCACACTATGACCACTGCTACCCAGAGGATCTTTTACCTGTAGTTTCTTAACATGAAGAGTTGCTGCTGATAATCACATCAAGAAAACTGCATTATCTTGTTTCTTCTATAACATGCTGGGTTAATAAACAGTCATCCAATAAATCTACAAAAGCTTTTGTAGTGTGTGAGTGACCAATCAACAAGGTCTGGTCAATATCTTGTAAGTTAAAATCTCCCATCATAAGACAGGGCAGCTGATTTACTGACCCACCTGTCACTACCCACATATATTTACTGGGTCTGCAATGCAACTGCCAAGGGTCATGGAGAAACAAACAAAAGGAGATTCTCTTGTTTTGTTCAGTGATGAAATATGTAGTTTCTGCATGTGAAAACATGGTGAATGAATTCCCACTGAAAAAATATGTTCTTATAAATGCTGAGATAGAACTGAATTCATCTGTTGACATTGCATCTTTTTCAAATTTAAATTTTTTTGGGGACGAGTTTTCAGCACTTCTCAGTATCATTAAGGATAAATAAATAAAACCGTGCATGGTAATATGTACTGTAGGTTCTAATACCTTTTTCTTTGGAGGGTTTATAGAAATGGATGAAGCAAAAAATGCTTTGTAGTATCAGTTCAAAGTCATAATTGCCATTTTAGTAATTCCTCATAGCAGTGCTGAATGTGAAAGGATTTTTTTTTTTTTTTTTTGTGGTAAAACTTTGGAAATGCTCTTGATAGCCAAGTCTAGCCAGCAGGGCCATTGTTATAAACAAAATTTTGACTCAACATTTCTGAAACGGAAAAAGTTGCAGCTGTATCATCCTTAAGCAATCATAATCAGTTGGTGGTAGTGTATAACAGACAATCCAAACAGAAATCTACAAACTTAAAAATCCAAGGTACAATAAAGTTTGAAAATATATTGTACTGCTATAATCCATACCTGCATCTTGACGTAAAATTTATGTTATCACTGAAATTTAATGTCAGTTTCAATGTCTGGATTTACAAAAAAAAAAAATCTCATACTTTCTAAATGTCAAAGACAATCAATACAATCATGATTTGAGTATTTAGTTGGAAGTATAAATATTTTTATAAATTTTAGACTTTTTCTGTTTACATGAGATTTTCTCTTAATTTCAAAATATGCTTTATTATATTTGCATTGCTGTATTTTTAAAATTTATTATTTAGTTTTTTCTCTAAAATATAATAAGTTAACATAAAGTAGGGTATTTAATAAAGCTAATTATCCATTGGATAGTTTTGTGCAATTGCAGGCCACAATCATATTTGTTTCTCCCAGCCCACCTACTTTAAATGGTCATATGACAATACAGAATGAGAACTTTCTCATAGAATTCAAACATATAAACAGTGTATGACATAATAGGTGGGTCTTAACAACTGCCAAACCAAAAAGGCTGAGATGTAACTGCAGTATCTTATGAATTAACTTGCTATTAACATTCTATGTTCAAAACCCCAGGGGCTCACATCTGGTGAGTATGGGCTTGGCAAACCCAGGGTCCTGAGCTAGATATCATCATTCTTCTCTTTCTTTGTGATTCCTTTCTACTTCTGACACACACACACACACACACACACACACTCTCTCTCTCTCTCTCTCTCTCTCTCTCTCTGACATACACATGGGGTAACTCGGGGAATTTTTTTTTTTTTTTTGGCTAGTGCAGCATAAGCCTCAGGCTTCCTTGCACCATATGGCTAATAATAATAAGTATGTAGTACTCATTAAAGATCATCTGCTCGCATGTAAGTTGCCATTAAATATTTCCTCCTACAATATTGCTCTGTTTTGCAAAATATATTGTCAGTATCTTTAATGTAACTTAATGATTTTGATATAAAATATTTTTCTCCCATTGCAGCATAATTGGAAATGAAGAAGAGCCTTCATCATTTGAACTCCATATATGTGTTAAAGACTATTGCTTTGCACGGGAAGATCGTTTAGTGGGAGTTGCTGTGATGCAACTTCGTGATATTATAGACCAGGGCAGCTGTGCTTGTTGGTTGCCTCTTGGACGCAGAGTGAACATGGATGAAACTGGTTGGACTGTGCTACGTATCCTCTCCCAACGCACAAATGATGAAGTTGCTCGTGAATTTGTGAAACTGAAGTCTGAAGTCCGTAATGATGAAAATATTCAAGTTCAGTAATACCGGTGCTGCTAATAGAACTGCGATTTCTAAAAACTTTACCCTCTGTGCCCTGCTCTTGTGACTTTTCTCTTTTGTCTTTAGTTTGACAACAAAATTAATAAAGTCTTTTCAGAGGGGGGACTCTAGACGGCCATTTCAAACCTTCCTTTCTGCACGTTGCAGAAGTTAACATGAAGGGAAGTTTCTTCCTGCATTTGCTCATAAGTCAAGTCAACAAGTCAACTTAGGGGGTAGGGAAGAGAGAGAGAGAGAGAGAGAGAGAGAGAGAGAGAGTGCAATAGTGGCCTAATGATAGTCATTGCAAATCTTTATGAAAGTACTGTCTCTAGTCATGAGTTCTGTGATTTTTGCACAAAGTTTAACTACATTCCAGAAGTGGGCTGTGACTGTGGTTGTAATTAATTATCATACTTGTTCAGAACTGAATAAGCCAATCTTGTAAAAATACATAAATTCCTAATGTTGGCCTAAGTGTGATCATTGTAGTTTTTCTTTCCAAAGATTTTTTTACTTGGTACATGACCATTGCACTGTAATATAGTATTAAAAATATGGAACGGTAGTTCACAAAATAATATTCATTCTCTCTCACACACACACTCACATATATATATGTGTGTGTGTGTGTGTGTGTGTGTGTGTGTGTGTGTGTGTGTGTGTGTGTGTGTGTGTGTGTGTGTGTGTGTGTGTGTGTGTGTGTGTGCGCGCGCGCGCGCATGTATGTATGTATGTGTCTGTCTGTTTGGGGGGTGTGTGTGTGTGTATATATATATTTTGTCCATATATGTGAGAATGAATGTGCGAAAGTGTGTATGCATGAGATATGCTTGTTTGTGTGAAATCACTCAGTCAAAATTATGAACAACTATATAATATGAAATCATCCTTTAGTGATGAGGATATGATGAACTTCAGATTCTATTTTTTATATCAAATCCTTATGAAGGTAGCAGATTAGACATTGAGGGGCCACAATTGTGGAAATAAAGGCGTTCCAAATACATCTAGTAAAACGGTTGGTAGTTTCCATTGTTCATCCTCATTTCTGCACTCCTGCCATTTCTCTTGGCACAGACAACTTCTGACATGTGCTTATTTCTTGGTTCTTCCTCACAAATCTGTGCCAACTTTATTCAGTACTGGATAAATGGCATTTCAACAGACTGGCCATTGTTAACTATTGCTTGATTGGGAATATTTTTTCACCTATTTTGTTTAATGGTGCTGTCTCTTTTATGTCCTTTCTACCATTTTACAATCTGATAGTTTTTATTATGACTTTACAAAGTGCAGTAAACCCATCACTTATATATGACAATATTCTATAAATTTATTGCCAAAATTATTCTGCCTAATAGATTTTTATTGAAATGGTATTCTACTCGAAATAATAATTAAATATATTTTTATTCAGTGAGTACATTTCAGATTACATAGGATAATCTGTCCCACATGAAACATAAAAACAGAAGCCTAAGTCAAAAGTTATATAGATTTTGATTCATTGTTTTGATTTTTTTGCATGCCATTAAATATTAAAGTTTTTCAAGGTGCAGTATGAAATTTTTTTGGACCTATATTCCTTCATTGATTTCTGAAAGTTTCTTACTTTTTTCAATTTATTGATAAAGATACTTCTGCCAGTTTTGAATATGTAATCAAAAATTCATTAAGTAGTTTTCCATATTTAAGTTGTTCTGTTAACAGAATAATTCTTTATTGTCTACCATACCAAGGTATATTTGTAAATAACTGTCCATGTTGTGTAAATATGTCATAATTGTAATAAGGATGGGGTGGGACCAGGGAAAACTACCTGAATCACACCTTTTCTCTGTCTTTTACAATAAATCTTGCCACAACTCTATTCTTATGACTGTTAATTAAAGAAATTAGTAGAATATAAATATTTAGTAAGGAATGAAAGACAATAGTGTAAAGATTTAGTAAGATGTTTTGAAATGAGCAACTATGCACTGCAGCTTTTTTTATTACATTATTATTGTCAGTTCTTATGGTGAAAGCATGTTAAATTGTTTATTTAAATATATTTCATTTTGTAGAAAGTAATATACAAATTTACTATTACTTGTACACTTTCTTCTTTTTTTTTATAGTTTTCTTATAAATTAATATAATTATAGAAACTGCAAACAGTTAAATTTCAGTGTTTTCACATTATTCATGAATAAAAAAAGATTTAAAGAAGTTGTGTGTGTTTAGCTACATTGATTTTCCTTTGCCACCTTTCTTTTTAATGATGGAGGCATTTCACCATCTGTGTCTATACAGTCCTTTATTAATTCTTCTGAATAAAGTATTGTTATAAGGAACCAATTTTTGTTATTTAAATTATGTGAAACTATGTAAGAATATTGTTATGAAATTTTTGAATTTTATAATTATGTATGTGAACAGTTCCTTAATAAGAGTATTGTGTGTATACTTGCTTTTATTATTACCTAAAGTATTAATACAAACTAATATGTGCCTGATACAATACTGATGTGGTTAAAAAATTGGATTGTTGTGTACTTTTTGTTGTTATTTGAAATGTATGCATCAACACTTAACCACATCAGAATTTCACCTTTTCTGTATAGCAGAAACTTTTGCAATAGTTTGATAGACAACGACATATGTAAGTTAATGTTGTTTGGGTTTTAGAGTATCAATAATTAATTAGTGATGATAAATTATGGAATGTGGGCAATACATAGATACTTTTACAATTTGTTGTTGTTTTGGCTTAAACTAGCAGTCAGGATTCAGTGTATCGATTTATTTTTCTTATTTTTTTTTTTTTTCCGGAAAGTACTGAGTTATGAGTTCAATTGATAAAAATATCCCTTGCTAGTTAATTGTTATTAATCATCGCATGAATACAGTTGTATTAAAGAAATGTCTGCATTACAGTTTGCTGATATGGAAACAGTTTCTGTCCATTCATATCTTTAGCTTATTGAACCCTGTTTGCTAGTTCACAGCCAGATATTCTGAATGAAATTAAAGGTTTCTGTTATGAAGTAGTGTGTGATGGTAGAAATTTTTCTATGTTGCTTGTTATCACAGTTACCTGTTGTAACTACCACAAGTGCTTGACCATTCCAAAGAGTACTTAATAGTGGCATTAGCGCTCAACAGTGTATTATCAGATTTCCGAAGTTTGCAAAAACTGTGACTTATATTACTGTAACCCAACCAGCAATTATAGTGGTGCCATTCAACAATTGTAAGCTAGGTAGGATAATGTCACAATGGCCAATCCTTATGTAAGAGAGAAAATGATGGTTTGTCAGGTGTATTTTGGGGGATAAAAAAAAAAAAAAAAAAAAAAACTTCCTGTTTTTTATATGAATTTATGTAAGTATTGGTGTTAGAAAGCTATGACATTTCTTTCAAATTTTTTTAAAATCAATAAAGATATATTGCTGTGGATACTGGAAAGATTATATTTTGATTTAATATCTTACTTTATTATTATGAAATATTTACATCAGATTAATAAAGAATTAAAGTGTATTAAAAAATTAAGGGACCATGTTAGAGTTGTCACCATCATTAAATGTTTTCATAATACTAGTCAATTAAAATACATGTTCATTTATAAAAGTTTCACTTAGTTGAAAATTAGAAATTTCACTCTAGTCATAATTTGTACACTTATCCATTTATATATACTACCGATAAGCAGCAGTTGTCAGGTATGTTTAATGATAAGGAATTAATTTAAGGCGCCTCCGTAGCCAGATGGGCAGGAGCAGCAGTGCGTAGCACACGCTTCTTGATTAGACCGGGGTTCGAGCCCGTGCCCACCAAGTACGGAGGATGCGGAAAGGTCAGGGAATGACCACCGCATATCCCCGGAGCAATATGGCCTTAGTTGCTAATGCTTCTAATAACAAACAAACCAAGAATTAATTTAAGCCATAAGTAGTATACAGCAATGAGCAACATGATGCAGATTTTATTTTTAAAAATGTTTAGGGTATGATAGGAATATATTTTCAGCTATACAAAAAGTGACAATGAACAACTTTTATTGAAATCTTTAAATTTTCTTTTTTGTTTTGTTTTTTGATAAGTGTTGCAAAAATCATGAAAAAATAAAACATTCTGAAATTTTGCCAATTTTATAAAAATTTAAAAGATTAAATACTACCAGTTTGCAAAGAATTAACCATCCTGTTTATTTAAAAATTATGTACATATATTCAAAAAAATTACTCTCTTTATTCCAAATTATTCACCAAGTAATTACCTAAAGTTGGCCTAGCAAAATTGGTATAGAGATTACAGAAACGGGTATTTATAATACATTCTTCTAGTATGGCTATTGTCTGCTCAAAGCCCCTGTGGAAGTAGCAGATGTATGGCCATGAGGGAGAATGTTAATTTTCACTAAATGTCTCTAATATATTTTAAATTTTACATTAATTTTGTTGTTTTTATATTTATATGTATCTGTGGTATATTAGGCTATCCATACCAGGGCTAGATTTATATATATTATAAACTAGGGTTGGTTGAGGTCACTACAAACCTGATGCTCCCAAGTAGTACCAAAATTAATTATAAAAAGTAATAATATATAAATAAGTTAGTACATATATAACCCATGCACGTATAATGTCTAATTGTCACTGTACAATAGCATCAATGTAGCACCTAATACCCTCATTTACGTTATTTAAAAATTTTATATTTAAATCTAATTGTCATCAGACATAATTCCAATATACAGTATATATATATTCCAAATGTGTACACACAACACGTTCTGCTATAACACACAATTTTACAATACACATTTCAAAGTTGCATCCATATTTATTTGACACCTTGTACACCATTATATACATGCATGAAACTCAGAAGTGCTCATGTTACACATTTCTCACTACCTTCATTTCAGTTTATTACTCACGAGTGCATATTGCAGTTTTGATCTATTATATATTTTGTATAATAAGATTTTTTATAGTTTCTATATATACATATTCTTACTACCAGTAATGTAAAGAATGAAATAAATATTGAAATTTTAAAATTTGGCAAAAACAATTGAATCTGGACATTGAAAGAAAATGGCATTCAAAAGAAAATTGGATGATCTGATTGAGCATTTAAGATTCATCTTAGAAGAGAGAGAGAGAGAGAATGAATTAATGTAAGGCAACTTATATTCATTCTTTAAAAAATAAAAAACTTGCAACATAAAAATGAAACAGTATTGCTTGTATATGTTTTATTTCAATTAATTTTTATTACTTTATTGAAAGGAATATTGCTGCTTACCAAACTAAGAGGAAATAGTAGTAGTAGTAGTAGTAGTGGCATGTGATGCAAGAAAGCAAATGTATGAGCTTATGCAGCATCAGCCAAAAAAAAAAAAAAAAATCATACCATTCCCTCCAAATGCCTGTCCAGTTCCTCCTTAAATTTATTCAAGCTACCAACTTCCACAACGACAGATGGAAGTTTGTTCCAGCAATTAACCACCTGCTGGCTAAAGGCAAATTTCCGCACATCTATTCTACATCTGTCTTTTCTTAATTTGAATTTATGCCCCCTTAGGTTCGTAATCTGAACAAGTGAAAGGATCCCATCAGAATTCAGCATGCTCAACCCATTCAAGGCCTTATATACCCCAATCAGATCACCGCGCAGGTGCCTAGTCTCCAGCCACTGCAATTTGCAGAACTTAAGCCTCTCTTGGTAAGAGGATCCCTTCATTCCCCTCACCAATCTTGTTGCCCTTCTCTGTACCCGCTCAAGTAAATCTACATCCTTCCTAAAATGAGGTCTCCAGACCTGTACGCAGTACTCAAGGCGTGGCCTGACCATTGCCTTATACAGAAGGACAATCACCTCCTTTTCCCTTCTAGCAAAATTCCTATATATCATTGACAAAACCCCATGACCTGCCCTGGCAGCCTGTCTGCATTGCTCAGAGAACTTCATATCTGACTGCACAATTACTCCCAGGTCTTTTTCATTTTCTACCACCTTAAGTGTAGTACCACACAGTTGGTACGTTTCTCTGGGGTTATTTCTACCCATATGCAGTACTTTGCATTTGTCAAGGTTAAACTTCAGTTGCCACTTCTTAGCCCATCTGCCCAAATTATCTAGATCCTGTTGCAGTAGCAGACTGCCATTACTGTCATTAACAACCCTGCCAACCTTTGTATCATCTGCAAACTTCGACATTAAGCCTGATATACCTTCATCAATATCATTGATAAATATACAAAACAACAGTGGACCTAACACCGAACCCTGTGGGACTCCACTAATAACATTAGTCCAAGAAGAGCAGCACCCATTGATTACCACCCTCTGGCTTCTCGTACTTAACTATCCTTTTATCCATTGTAGCAACTTACCCTTAATACCATTCTGCTCCAATTTGTACAATAGTCTTCCATGCGCAACAGTGTCAAAAGCTTTCCTGAAATCCAAATATATGATATCAAAATTGTTTTTTGCATCCAGTTCCTTTGTAACCACATCATAATATCCTATCAAATTTGTCAGACAAGACTTTCCCTTAACAAACCCGTGCTGTGTCTGAATTATTGCTGCAGTCTTGTCTAGATGATCCTGCAATGCATCTTTAACCAGCGACTCCATTATTTTACCCAGAACAGAAGTTAAACTAACTGGTCTGTAATTACTCGTGTCACCCTTCGATCCCCCCCTTTGTGAATTGGGGATACATTTGCACATCTCCAGTCAGTGGGAACCTCCCCTGAGTCCAAGGATGCTCTCATAATTATGGCTAAGGGTTTGCTTAGTTGCTTTGCCACCTCCTTTAATATAACTGGATAGATCCCATCCACCCCAGGTGCTTTTCTTACGTTTAACTTCAACAATTTCTCTTCCACTTTGCTCTCAGTTATTACAAGATCATTAAGCACCCTGCTACAATTTGATAACCTTCTGCCATTTTCAAACCTTAATAATTCCTCACATGTGAATGTAGATGCAAAATACTCATTCAGTTTGTTTGCTATCTGAGCAGGATCATCAACAGTCGAACCATCGATGTCAAGTGGACCAATCAGATTCATCCCCTTCCTTTTAGAGTTTATATAAGTAAAGAAATCCTTGCTGTTTTTCTTAGCATCTTTTGCCAAGGATTTCTCGTAATCTGCCTTCGCCTGCCGAACCTCCTTTATGACCTGATTACAGATTAACTTATATCTGCCATAGGCTTCTGAATCGCTTGATAATTTATATGCATCCCATGCATTTTTCTTCTCTGTTACGAGTCTCATTAGTTCATTTGACAACCATTTAGGCCTAAACCTTGAACAATATTTCTTAATAGGTATGAAACTTTTAGTAGCTTCCACGATTAATCTTGGTTAAAACAAAGAGCACAAAAGACAATACTGCCATTCATAGTGAACTGTTTTCTATGAGTGGAATCCATGATTCCATAAGTTTAGCGGCAGATATGATTTTTGGCATTTTGAATGAAAGCTTGAACTGTTACATTACACATTCAAAGCATATATTCTCATCCAGTGTCATTCGCATGAGAATTAAACCAAAGGCATGTATCGTTGTATTTTCCCATGCTAATATTATTGTAATATTGCGGTGTTTTTAATGATTGAAATCACATTTACAAGTTCAAAACTAATCAGATTTTAATGAAGCATTTAGCATTAGTTGAGGCATATGATGCAAGAAAGCAAGCTTATAGAGCATCAGCCAAGAGAAAAAAAAAAAAAAAAACTTCCCACTTCACCCATCCAGCCACTCCAGATGTTTGTGTAGTTCAGCCTTAAATTTATTTAAGCTATCAATTTCCACAATAACACATGGAAGTCAGTTCTATCAAACTACCTGCTGGCTAAAGGCAAACTTCCTATTCAACAACTATCTTTCCTCAATTTGAATCTATGCCCCCTCATGTTCTTAATCTCAGCAAATGGTATATCCCATCAGCATTGAGCTTGCTCAAACCATTCAAGACCCTGTACACCTCACTCAGATCACCTCACAGGTGCCTAGTCTCCAGATGCTGCAACTTACAGAATTTAAGCCTCTCCTGGGAGGAGAACACCTTTGATCCTCTCACCAGTCTTGTTTCCCTTCTCTGTACTTGTTCTAGCAACTCTACATTCTTATTAAAATGAGGCATCCAGCCCTGTATGCAGTACTCAAGGTGCCTGACCATTTGCCTTATACAAAGGTATAATCACCTTGTCTCTGCTAGCAAAATTCCTATATATCATTGACAACACTCTATGACCGGCTCTAGCAGCCCATCTGAACTGTCCAGAGAACTTCATATCTCACTGTGTGATTACTCCCAGGTCTTTTTCATTCTCCACCTTGAGTGTAGTGCTACACAGTTGGTACATTTCTCTTGGGTTACTGTTACCTATATGAAGTACTTTACATTTGCCAAAATTAAATTTCAGTTGATACTTCTCAGCCCATCTACCTAACCTTTCTAGATCCTGTTGCAGTAGCATAGTCTTTACTACTCTCATTATCAATCCTGCCAACCTTTGTATCATCTGCAAACTTGGACATTAAGCCTGATATACCTTCATCAATATCATTAATAATTATACAAAACAATGGGCCCAGCACCAAACCCTGGGGAACTCCACTAATAACATTAGTCCACATAGAGCAGTGTCCATTTATTACCACTCAACCATCCTTTTATCCACTGCGGAAACTTGTCCCTAATGCCATACTGCTCCAATTTGTACGGTAGTCTTCCATGTACAACACTATCAAAAGCTTTCCTGAAATCCAAGTATATGATATCAAAATTAATTTTTTGCATCCAGTTCCTTTGTGACTACACCATAGTATCCAATCAAATTGGTCAGACAAGACTTCCACTTAACAAACCCATACTGTTTTCTGAACTACTGCAGTTTTGTCTAGGTGAACCTGCATCACTTCTTTAACCAGTGACTCCATTGTTTTCCCCACAACAGAAGTTAAACTTAACAGGTCTATAATTATTTGTGTCACCCTTTGAACCCCATTTGTGAATTTGGGATACATTTGCACATCTCCAGTCCATGGGGACCTCCCCAGACTCTAAGGATGCTCTCATAATTATGGCTAAGGGTTTGCTTACTTCCCTTACTGCCTCCATTATAACTGGATAGATTCCATCTACCCCAGGTGCCTTTTTTTATGTTTAACTTCAACAATTTCTCCTCCACTTTATTATTATTAGCTATATGGTGCAAGGAAGCCTGAGGCTTATGCTGCACCAGCCAAAAAAAAAAAAAAAAAAAAATTCTCGAGACAAAGAGAGAGAGGGGGGGGGAATCAACAAGAAAGAGAATGATGATATCCAGCTCAGGACCCTGGGTGTGCTTAGTAAACTTCTGTCCTCACCTTCCTTACAGAATTTCTGATTTGTATATGTAGATGCAAAATAATCATTCAGTTTGTCAGTTACAGTTATCTGAGTAGGATTATCAACTTGAACCACCAATATCAAGTGGATCTGATTCACCCCCTTCCTTCTAGAGTTTACATAAGTAAAGAAGTCTTTGTTGTTTTTCTTTGCATCCTTTGCCTAGGATTTCTCATAATCAGCCTTCACTTGGCTAACCTCCTTTGTGATTTGATTAGAGACTAGCTTATATCAGCAATAGGCTTCTGTGTCCCCTGCTAATTTATATGCATCTCATGCATTTTTCTTCTGTCACGAGCCTCATTAGTTCATCTGACATCCATTTAGGCCTAAATCTTGAACAGTATTTCTTAGTTGGTATGAAAAGCCCCTAGTAGCTTCCAAGATTAATTCCCTGAGGGCATCCCATTTAGAATTCACTGTTTTTAACATCAGTTGATCTCACTGTATAGAATTCAAAAACTGCCTGAGACCACAGTTTACACAGTTACGAAAACAAAAACCCTTCCCTTTGCCATTGATCGTAGTTACATCTTTAAGTAAATCCTACATCAGTACACTGTGATCCCTGTCACCTAGTGGTTCCTTTATCTGCAAATTCTTAATGCATGAATAATCACTGCTGATAATCCGTTCAAGGGTATTACTCTGGTTGCCCCTCAAACATGTTCTGTAGAAAACAGTCCTCCATCCGCAAAAGTGCTAGTGTGTGAGTGACCAATCCACAAGTTCCAGTCAATATCCAGAAAGTTAAAATCCCCCATTACAAGACATTCTGATTTACTAACCCATTCTATTTCTCTCCACAACTGTTCATTATACTCATCAGAGTCATTAGGCCTATAGCATACTCCTACTCTTGGACCAAACCTTTGCAGCAGAACTAAACTAACACCAGACGATATCTCCACTGCCCTCAGACTGTGCTTAACAGGTGGTGCACTCATGTTCGACGACTCCATTTACCAACAGGTACACAGCACAGCCATGGGTTCCCCGGTTAGTTCAGTCACGGCAAACATCGCGATGGAGGAATTAGAGGGTCGTGCATTTACGGATGTACCAGATCCCATTACCTTTTGGTGTCGCTACATGGATGATGTGTTTGTGGTTATCCCCAGAAATTCAGGTGACCGAATCTTAGACCACCTCAATTCTCTGTCACCTTTCATAATATTCACCATCGAGCTAGAATCAGACAACACCATACCATACTTAGACACCCTTGTCCGACACGAGGGCATGCGCTTGAAGACAACTGTCCATTGTAAACCAATGTGTGCTGGCCAATTTACCAACTTCCGGTCAGTACACATGTGTCGCCATCTTGCTAACTCGTGCCTGGACCCACTCTAGTTCTGTAGATGAAAGGCACACCGAAATTGCTAAAGTCAAGGCAGATTTTATGAGGTGTGGCTTTCCCATCAATACCCTTGACAGGTGTGACCTACAGACACATGGCCACGTGGCGACCAACAGAAACATCCACGGTAATGACTCAACCACGAGCGCCTTTATCTCATACTACCCAAACCTATCACAACGGGTTTCTAGAGTCTTACAATCACATGGGAACTACAATGAGTACAAATCCCAAGCAGAAATTTACGATCCCTCATCTCTAAAGTGAAAACACCAGTCCCCACCTTACTACAAAGTGGATTGGTCTACCGCTACTACATCGGGGAAACTGGGAGACGGCTCGAAAAACGCCTTTCCGAACACGAAAGAGCAATCCGCTTAGCAGATGTGGAACACTCAGCTATGGCCGAACACGTTTGGACAACCCATCATGACATTGACCCACACCACGATATCATGATTGTGGCTAGGTCCCACCACTATCGACAATATGCCTGGTTGGAGTCGTTGAACATTATGCTCCAATACCTCGGTTAACAGGAGCACTGGATGTCTGGTTCCCCCTATCATTCAAACAACAGTTCTGACTAATAAACGTTGGCAACGTACACATGCATCACAGCCACAGGCTTCAACATCCAACGATTAATCACGCATTTCACATACTTGATTGGCAGTACACACCCTCATGTTCCATTCTTAACTGTCAGTTTAACTGAGGAAGGTTGACAAAACAGCCGAAAGCTTTTGTATGTATCTAATCTAATATATGTATGTATTTCATTCATTAAACTTATAACTTGTTCTGTCTCCGTTTTGCTTTGTGCCACAGTAATTCGATATTAATACTCCTACTCTCATTTTCCCTTTCCCAGTGTTTATGTTACACCAAACAGATTCAACATTGCACTGTCCACCCATGTCACTGGATGCACTTCCTTAGATTTTGTGTTTCTTAACTGATAGCATAACCCCTACTCCCTACTCTATCTATACACATTGTACTTCCCAAATTTCAATTTTGCACTGCTTATATCTGTGTGACACCATATCTCCGATATCCGAACAATATCTTCCTTTGATGCTTGATCAGCACTTTAAATTCACCAGCATTCCAATTACCGGCGAGTTGCCCTTCTGTTTCCACATGCCATCTGGGAGAGCTTTTGCATGGCTCATTGACCATATGAGCCATGGTCGTCCAACACCTCGCTGGCGTTCGTGGATTTCCCCTCCTCGGAACACTCGGTAGGTACTAACCATGGCTAACTGAGCACCCTACCAGCCGTGCCATTTCGGATAGGCTCTGACCATTCTGCTCGGGTGGCACAGTGGTAACGTCACCATCCTCCCCACACTGGGGGAAAAAGCCCGGGTTCGAATCATTAAAGTTCATTAAAGCCCATTAAAGTTCCTAGCGATGACGCTAGGAACTTTATGGGCTTTTTTTCAATCCGTGGCTGAGTTAGTCTCAGACATAGCAAGATTTTCCCCCAAGAAACGGGTTTTCTTTCCAGTAAACAGACAAATCGACCATAGAACATATGCAATTAACAGACATAAGAGACATAGCACGGTGAAGGAATTTAATTATTCGATTGGCCTAAAGATAATAGTTTGGAAATGCTCTGACCCAGTCGACTGGCCATTACAATTTGGCCTTTGTTAAACCTGCTTAAGTCCGCTACTGTTCCCACCTGAAAAACAACAGTAACACTGATTAACGGAGCTGAGTATCAGGTGTTTTTACACCATGTGTCGACCTGATCGGATAGGCTCTGACCGCCATAGTTCACCTGCAGTTGCTTCGATTTGCATAACGACTGGCTGGTCATAATGTTTTGGCTAATTGTTTTTTTTTTTTTTTTTTTTTTTTATGTAAGCCCCAAAACACGAGAGGTATTAGAACCTATAGTACTTCGTGCCGTGCTTGGGTTGGAGATTGAGAAGACGGAAGAAGATATTTGTTGACATTGGACTTGCACTTCTGTAGACTGTTATTTTCAGGAAATACGTATGAAGGAAGGTTGTTCCAGAAAACGGCAGTTGAATGAATAAACGAGGAAGATGAAAAGTTGGTTCTGTGAGTTTGAAGTTGGACAGTAAATGGATGTTGGCTGGTGGCAGCACGTGTTCGGACTGTTTTGAAAGAGAGAGCGGGAATTATAGAAGCCAATTCAGAAGAACAGTGCCCATGGAAGTATCTGTACAAAAGGCATTCAGCAGAAACAGTATGTCAATGAGACAGAGTGGAGAGACTGTTAAAGATGAATCATTAATTAACCTAACTGCCCTCTTCTGAATGGAATCAAGAAGCCAGAGAGAGAGGTTTTGGGGGCTCCACCCCAGATGTGGGAACAATATTCCATGGCTGGGCGGATTTGCGATTTATACAGAGTGAGCAGCTGTTTGGAAGAAAAGTAACGCTGAGAGCGAAAGAGAAAACCAAGTTTTTTTGATGCAGAGGAAGCAATATTTGTAATGTGCTTGTGCCAAGAGAGATTAGGTCAGGGTAATCCCCAAAAGAGATATATCATTTTGCCTAGAAATCGGAGAGTCACTAAAGATAAGCATTAGAGCAGAAGAATCCTTTTTGCGAGATATAAGACAAGACTGAGTTTTAGAAGGGTTGAAATCAACTAGGTTGTCTTTGCCCCACTGGAGAAATACCTGAAGATCGGCATTTAAGGAATTGGTAGCAGTTTTTTGAAAAGTTGAAGCTGATTGGGCAGGACAAGGTTTTTCAAAATGGAAACTGGAATGCAATGTGCTATCATCGGCAAAACTATGAATATGATTTCCAGTCAATGGAAGAAGGTCATTAATATACAAGAGGAAAAGAGTGGGAGGAAACTGAACCTTGGGGGAAACCGGCATTAGTGGAGAAGTTAGAAGACAGAGCCATCTACCATCACCCTCAGTGAGCGATCAGAGAGAAAACTGGATAACCAATTACTAAAAACAGTTGGCAAACCATGAGATGGAAGCATATTTATAAGACCTTTATGCAAACACGATCGAAATCCTTTGAGATGTCAAGAGCAACTACTTGTGTTTCACCGAACCTTTCCATTGAATTAGTCCATAAATGGGTAACATACGCCAGAATATCACCAGTGGATCGACACTGACAGAATCCATACTGGCGATCGTTGATCAGACAGGAGGTTTCTAGTTAGTTTAAGAGTTGGCGGTTAATTCATTTCTCCATTACTTTAGAAAGAGTAGAAGTAATTGCAATGATACGAACGATAATTGGATGGGAGGGATTTGTCACCATTTTTAGGAACTGGCTAGATATGAACAAATTTCCAAACAGAAGGAAAAACACCTTTGGAATAAGAAACTGAAAAAAGGCGGCAAAGAACAGAAGTAAGTTCAGGAGCGCAGGTTTTGAGAACAAGTGGAGAAATACCATCAAGACCCGGAGCTTTCTTAGCATCAAGATTTGTCAAAATCGTTCTGATATTCTTTTGACGGAAGAGCACAGGAGGCATTGAATGGAGCGTGTTGGGAATGGTGGGAGGTGTTTTACCAAGATCATTAATACTTGAGTTGGAAGAAAAATGGAATGCTAGCAGGTCAGCTTTATCCTTGGCTGAAGTGACAACAGAACCATCTGGTTTGGACAGAGGTGAGAGAGCAGAGACGGGCAAAAGTTGCGGCCAATAGCTTTGGCAAGAAAACAGAATGCTCAGCTACCATTAGGGCAAGAAGCAAGTTTTCTACTCTTATTGTTCAAAATCTAGTTTAGACTGATTAATAACTGCTGTACAATTGTTGCGAGCTTTGGTGTACGCAGAAAATGAAACTGAACAATTAGAAACAAGCCAATTACGATATGCAACGTTCTTCTCTTGAACCGCCTTAGCACATTTATTGGAAAACCAAGGTATATTTAAAGGACGAGATTTTAAAGTGGAGTGTGGGATAAAGGATTCCATTCCTGCAAGAATAATTTCACTGACACGATCTGAGTAAACGTTGACATCAGAAGTTTTGAAACAGTAAACCGACCAAGGAAAAGAAGAAAAGAAATCTCGCAGGTCATCCCATTTTGCATTTTTGTAATGCCAAACAATACGAGGTTGGGAATAGCTATGAGATAAAGGTTCCATTGGCGAAGAGAAAATCACCAAGTTGTGACCTGAAGTGCCTAAAAAACCTCTCACATCGACCCTGTACTTAGAAGGGTTGTTTGTGAGAAAAAGATCAAGGGTATTGGCTGTATGATTAGGATTGTCCGATATTCTTGTAGGTAAATGAACAATCTGTGCAAGGTCATTAGTAATTGCAAAAGCCTCAGCATCTGGACCAGCTGGGTTGGTGTGACTAGAAAACAGAAGCCACGTGGAGTTGTGAACATTAAAATCACCATGGAAAATTACCTCACTGTTATCAAAGTTGGACTGGAGAAAGTCAAGTTGCAAAGAGAGGAAGTCAAAGAGCTCCAAGTGATTAGTGGAGTTGGGAGAACGGTAGAGACAACAGATGAATTTTACACAATGAGGTAAAGAGATTTTAAGCCAGAGAAGAACAAATAGAGGAGATTCCAAATTGCCAAGTCTCTGACAGGGAATATCGGAACGGACATATGCACAAGTACCACCTTTGAGGCGAAAGGAATCATACAGCGAATAATTTGGGCATCTGAGATAAGCAGTAGTCGAATCAACCGATTACTGTGATTCTGTCAGAAAAAGTACTTGGGGTTTGGCAGACTGCAAGTGGAAATGGACATCGTTGAGATTAGAATTGCGACCACGTATATTTGTGAAATGAATTCAGAAGTGCTTGGGAGGTTTAGATCTTTTCGCAGATAATCTTGCTTTATTAGTTTGACAATTCGTGGTGTATTCAATAGTAAGAAAAGTGGGTGGGACATGCTGTATGAAGTAATGAAATTTTTGGATATGGCGTACACATGGTAAGAATATACCCAGATCCTTGACATAATGTGGCCTCGACAATGCTCCCCTCATACACACTACTCGGACTCCCTCCAGTCACTATCTGGTAGAGTAGAGGTAGCAAGATTATACACTAGCTGATCCGGAAGCCTCCTAGAGAGTTACCAATAGGTTCGGTCCCGTGTACTAACTAGCGGCCGGCTTGCGAACACCGTTTTAGAGCTGTACTCTCGAAATGTAAGGAATATTGGATCGTGTAATTTTAGTACCACACAGATTGGCTCTGGTTTCCGAAAAAAAGTTTTTTTTATATTTATACACAGCATTTTTTTAAAAATTTATTTATATGGTAGTAAGATGTAGCTACGAACATAACACGGGACCTTTTCGTTATGCTTGTATTCAGCTTCGGGAGCATCCCTTTTCACCATTCAACAGTAATCGGCTAATGTGGTAGCACTCCATTTGCTTCTCTATCTTTGTTCCATCGCTATGATGGAAGCGCTTACCATGTTCATCGCTGAGGGCACCCATGTTTGGCAGGAAGTCCAGGTGTGAGTGCAAGGAATGCATCTTCAATGCAACTATTTCACCCCAGTTTTTCGTAAGAAGCAATGAGCTCTTCAACAAGCTGCGAGTAGTTACCTTGGTTAACATTCCCTACAAAACTAGTCAAACATTTCAAAAGGCTTTCCTCTCTATTCACTAAGGACACGTTCGATTGCTAGTCTTTGAAAAGTTGCTTTATTTGTGGATTAATGTACACGCCTGCTTTAATCTTCTCTGTACTGAGTCTTGGAAATTCTCTTGTAACTATGTGAATACAGAACTGTACACTTGCAAAGCCTTCACGATATTCCTCATGAGCCCCAGTGTGATGTGGATCTACCAGAGGTTCAAATGCTACATTCATTCCAAGTGTTAATTATTTTCGTTGAGGCCAACTCCTCTTCCTGTAGTGCATATCCTTGGCACTTGGCACACTCAGGGTCCTGAGCTTGGACAAAATGGGGGATCCCTTGAAATAGATTGCTGCTGTACTTAGTGTATATGAAGTTGATGCTTATCAGTATCTTCATCAGAGTACAGAAAAACGGTCGGATTCTTCACGGGACGAATTGCAGTTGGTATATTTGGGTACATCACTCCAATTTTTTTTCATTGTCATCCCTTTTTCTAATAGGAGGCACCGTACAGAAGTAACGATCTGTGATGTGATTTGTTAGCTCCCCCCCCATATCATGGGCACTGCGAAAGGCATAAAACGTCCCTTTCGATTCATCCACGTGTTGAATTTTAATGAATAGTAGTGCAACATATGTTTGGAGGCCAGTTCTTGTTCTGGTTGCCTACTTTATGCCCAAAGTACAAGAAGTTTCCCTTTTTTATGGCTCGGGTTAAGGGACGCTTTCTTGGAACTAACGTGACTTTCCCACGTACATAATAGAAGTCATCCGGACTACTCCCGCAATTACGGGCATATTAATCTTACACGACACAAATACTCTTCAAAAATTAGGAATCTCGCAGAGAACAACCTTTAACTGAGAACAAATCACCCACGAGCCATATTCGAGGATTACTACAACAGAGTTGATGATGCATTTGAGGCAACAACAACAACAACAACTTATCATGTGATGAGGTAGCAGTTGCCGATCACGTGATAAGAGTGTTGTGGCACTGAAATTGGTGTTGCCATGCGTTTTGCCGAGAGCCATTGTTGATAAATTAGAATAACTAGCTAATATGAAACCTCAACAGTAATTCGAAAACAAGAGTCAATCGACAAATTTTAATGTGATTTTCGTGGTCAGCAGCATAAAATTTGTCAAGGTCGGGTATTTTCGTTTTCGTAACATTTTAATGTTATATTAACCTCGCTACAAAACAAAAAAATTCAAAGTACCATAATTCTACCTGTTGTTTTAATAGGTATGGTTAGTGACTTTTTCGAATTGGAGCAATAAAGAAACGAATGGTCAGATATGAGAACTCAATCTTTAAGAAGCTTTTAGGACTAATGCCGATTTCGTACCCCTCCCACCCCGTCGGTCTCTATCCCACAAAAATCTATATGAGTCCCATCCCAAAACTCTCCTTATCCATTTTTATAAATTTCTCAGGAAATAAAAAAAATATTTAAATTTTTTGCATTATTTTATTTGCTCGTTTAAAGTAGCTTCTAAACCCCCAGGGGCTCACATATAGTGAGTATGGGCTTGGCACACCCAGGGTCCTGAGCTGGATATCATCATTCTTCTCTTTCTTGGTGATTCCCTTCTACTTCTCTCTCTCTCTCTCTCTCTCTCTCTCTCTCTCTCTCTCTCTTGCTCTCTCAGGGTAATTCAAAAATTTTTTTTTCAGCATAAGCCTCAGGCTTCCTTGCACCATATGGCTAATAATAATAATAATAATAATAATAACCCCAGGGGCTCACATCTGGTGAGTATGGGCTTGGCACACCCAGGGTCCTGAACTGGATATCATCATTCTTCTCTTTCTTGGTGATTCCCTTCTACTTCTCTCTCTCTCTCTCTCTCTCTCTCTCTCTCTCTCTCTCTCTCTCTCTCTCTCTCTCTCTCTGTCAGGGTAATTCAGAAATTTTTTTAGCTGATGCAGCATAAGCCTCAGGCTTCCTTGCACCATGTAGCTAATAATAATAATAATAAATAATAATGATAAATAATAATATAAATATTATTATTATTATTATTATTGTTGTTGTTGTTATTATTATTATTAGCCATATGGTGCAAGGAAGCCTGAGGCTTATATACCTATTAAAACAACAGGTAGAATTACTGTACTTGGAATTTTTTTGCTTTCTAGCGAGGTTAATATAACACTAAAATGTTACGAAAACGAAAATACCCAATCTTCACAAATTTTATGCTGCTGACCACCAAGGGCAAGACCATCCAGCCCGACCAACTGGAAGTGTTTCCTGCGCAACTGCGCTAGTGACCACCCATTAAGGAAGAAAACGCCAACGCATGAAGTGGAGCATTGAATTGAATACATACATCATGCGAGCGTGCTATGAATAACCAGGCTAGAGACCGATATGACAATGTACAGATCGCAACTACATACCAAGTGGTTGGAACGATACCCGGATATTCAGGTCACCGAGCAGCGATTAGTAGACCAAAGAAGGACCATCGTCACGAAGAACCTAATAGCTTCTGCCATCTTGGAAAAAATCAAGCAGGATGTCAGCAATCTGCTACAAAGTACAAAGAATATTGTCAATATTCTTTATTTCCATATTCCTCTGCTTCCATATTGTCAATATGGAAGCAGAGGAGGAACACCATATCATGGAATCAAAGGAGGAACAGCAAGAAGAAATACAACCCAGAGTAGCTGAATTGGATAGAGACAACGTCGTGCTATCCAGAATAGAAGACGAGTGGAAAAAGGCCTTAACAGAATTCGAAGGAATGGACCCCATAAGAACTCGCATGATACCTAAGCAGAGGCCCAATAAAATCCTGTGGAGTGTAACAGACCACCTCAATCGGCAAATAATGCCACATTACCTTGACAACAATGGTGCAACACTGGAGGCTATCCACACAGCCGTATACTGTGCAGCCATAGCAGCCACTAGGATTAATGGAAAAGAAACGAGAGACCAGCAGCAGAAGTAGCAAAAACAGAAGAAACCGCCCGCTTGGGAAAGAAGACTTCAGCAAAAGATAAAAGAATTAAGAGTCAAGATAGGTCAGTTGAGCCAGTACCAACAGGGTAATAGAAGTAGGAAATTCATTGGGAAGGTGAAGAGCATCCTGAAGAGAGACAGCGTCCACAGCAAACGTGAGACCAGAAATCAGAGAATAGGAGAATACTTGGACACACTGAAGCTCCCAGAGGAAAATAAACAACCAAATCTTCGATGACGACCAAAGAGCTTTCTACAGGAAACTGGGTGATGAGAAAGCAGGAAGCGAACCACCCGAGAAGAAGACGATTGAAGAATTCTGGGGAAATATCTGGAGCAGAGAAGTAAGACACAACAGCAGAGCACCCTGGATAGAAGTAGAACGGAAGAAAACGAAGGACATACAAGAGATGAAAGAATAGGAGATTCGAGAAGAAGAAGTAAAACAGTCGATTAGAAACACGCACAACTGGCGAACCCCGGGAATTGATAACATTCACAACTACTGGTACAAGAAGCTCACCTAGCAGAGTAGTTCACTGGAATGATAAGCAACCCGGAGACAATCCCGAAGTTTCTCACTGAAGAAGTCACATATCTGAAGCCTAAAGATGAAGATACAAGAATCCCAGCGAAATACAGGCCAATCACATTCCTCCCAACGATGTACAAGATCCTAACCAGCTGCATAACTAACAAGATATCAGACCACTTAGAGAGTCAGAACATAATGGCCGAACAGCAAAAAGGATGCAAGGAGCTATTAACCATAGATGCTGCTATGGAGCAAGCCTTCAAGAAGCACCGCAACCTATATACCGCCTACATCGATTACCGCAAAGCCTTTGACTCCGTACCTCATAGCAGACTAATAGAGACCCTGAAGATCTACAAGGTCAATCCGATAGTGACAAACTTCCTAGGAGCAACAATGGCGAAATGGAACACCATCATTAAGGTCGAGAATATCACAACTAGGCCAATCCCCATTAGAAGAGGAATCTTTCAGGGAGATGGTCTGAGCCCACTATGGTTCTGTCTAGCACTCAACCCACTATCCACCATGCTCAAAAGCAGCAAGTATGGATATAACCTCAAAGAAGGAAGAAAGAACCTGTACACCCTCACCCACCTGATGTATATGGATGACATCAAGCTGTACACAGCAACCGAGAAGCAACTCCACCAACCGCTCCGGATCACCGAAGAATTCAGCAAGGACATCAGGATGGAATTTGGTGTAGAAAAATGCAAGACCCACACACTGCACCAGGAAAAATTAGTTGGCCGAAACTACCAGCTGCTGACTGGTAAAGAGATAGAAGCTATGACAGAATGAGAGACTTACAAATACCTAGGGATGATGCAGGCTGACCAGTTACAGCACAAGGAAATCAAGAAGTGCCTGACCGAAAAATATTATCAGAGACTCAGAAGCCTGCTGAAAGCAAAATTGAATGGAGGGAATACAGTTAAAGCCATAAACACCTATGCAGCTCCAGTACTAACATACACATTCGGTGTCATAGATTGGACTAACACCGAGCTAGAAGATATCATGTAAAAGACAAGGACAATGATGACCAAGAGCTGCCAACTCCACCCGAAGTCAGCAGTGGAGAGAATAACAATATCTCGGAAAGAGGAAGGGGGCCTGATAGACCTGATAGAAACCAGAAAACAGCGATAGTTAACCTGAAGGATTACTTCGAGAACAACACAGTACCACTCCACTAGGCCATAAGGAAGATAGATAAGTGGTATACCCCACCCAACCTAAACGAGGAAACCCCTCCCGCTCAGACAGTACAAGAAACGAAGTTAGAAAAATGGGGAAAGAAGACACTCCAAGGCAGACACTACAATGACCTCCATGAAGATCACATCAACACCATTGCTTCCAATGTATGGCTCAGAAGCGGGACGCTCTTCCCCGAGATTAAAGGATTCATGCTGGCCATCCAAGACCAGGTAATGAACACCAGAAACTATAGAAAATACATCGCAAAGGAGCCCGGAGTGTCAGATGACACAAGTCGACGATGCCACCTGGTCTCAGAAACGAACCAACACATCACCGCGGAAGAAAGGTAATCACCCAGACTGAGTACTCTCATAGACAAGACCAGCTAGCTAGGATAATACATCAGAAACTAGCGAGGAAATACCAGTTGACCAAAGAAAGTGTACCATACTACAAGTACGAACCTCAGGCAGTACTAGAGACCCGAACCCACAAGCTGTACTGATATAGTGCCATAATAACGGATAAGACCATTCCGCAAAACAGACCAGACATAACCGTTGTGGACAAGATGGAAAAGGCTACCTACCTGATTGACATAGCGGTGCCGCACACTAGCAATGTCCAGAAAACCCATGAGGAAAAAATTAGGAAGTAAACGAACCTGAGACATGAGATCAAGGAGATGTGGCATATGCAAGAAGTATCAACCATCCCAATGATCGTGTCAACCACCGGTATGGTACCAAAGACTCTACATAGCAGTCTAGCAGCAATAGGTCTCCCAGAGAACACCTACAAGGAATTCCAGAAAGTCGAAATCCTGAACACTTGTAGGATAGTCAGAGATTTCCTCGACCGAGAGTAACACCAGACATTACAACCACCCTGTGCACTTGGTAGCAATACCTGTCACGGAGAGGAACCCCCCAATCAGGGAGAAATAATATTAGAGCAACAACAATAATAATATAAATATTTACCATAAGTTTCGATGAGTTTAACATTACAGTATTTTCAGAATAAAACACGTTATGATTCGTCAGTTGGGTTTAGCAAATTATGGAGCAGCAGAACTGGGCTTGAAACTGATTTATTTGACAAAACAACAAATTATTAAAATTTTATGTAATACAAATATCATAGCATTATAAAAATAATGAGATAGGTGATATAAATATGTTTGTCCTTATTGCACAAAAAGGTCGAAACATACTTCTCAGGGATCGTAAATAAAAAACACAAGACAAAGATCACCATCACCAATTCTACAGTAAAGCTAAAAAAGAAGTTTTCATGGGGTTCAATGAAAGCGTAAGCGTAATATGAATAAAAACCGTCATAAAGGCAGGACATCATTACAACCAGGGTTCAAAATTAACAATCAATCCATCATTTTCAGCATATTCATATGCTTTAACAAAAAAAAAAGTTGCTATCTTCTGTATTTTCAGAAATTCCCTCCCCTCTCTGGAAGAGACAGCTTGTACCAGGGCTTCACCAAAGCCAATACAAATGTGTGAACAGCCAACAATACAGACAGTCACTGTGAAACTTCCAGTGATATCGGCATGGCACACACAACTACACAGTTACACAATGTGTAACTTTAATTTTTGATACAGCAAAATAATCAGATGAAATGCATTTTTAATTTCCATTAATTTTTATTAAACTATCATGTAATAAATAATTTATTTTAATGCGGTTGATTATAATACTAGTATTAGCATTAATAGTGGAAAATGTTGCAAGAAAGCAAGCTTACATAGCATAAGCCAAAAAAAGAAAGAAAGAAAAGAAAAAAACACTTCCAGAGTCATCTGTTCATCCCATCTAATACACTGCTCGACAAAATTAAGAGAAAGACAAATTATTTTATTGTGAATAGTGTCGCGGAAGGCAAATATCTAATACAATAGGAAACCCAGGAATGCAAATTCCTGAGTATCCGATAGAAGTTGGTATATTTTTGGCTGCTGAAAAGGGATAAGTATTTTTAATTTTTACCGTATTACTAGTTAATTAACATAGTACATTGTGTTTTACAGAGATATTAAATAGGTTTAGTTGCTTTTGTTAGCTTCTTATTTTGAATTTAACCAGCGATTTTTGGAAGTTATGGCTCCTGGTGTTGACGCCAATATTGTTGAACTAGCCGCCATATTGTAGTCGACAAGAAATAACGTAAGAAATAATTCGATATATATATATATATATATATATCGAATTGATAGCGTAAGGTATAAAGTTAAACTAGATAGTCTAATTACGAAGCACTGTATTAGGACTCTGTTAGCTTATTATAGTATTATCAATTAATCAAAAATAATTTTAATCTTATTAAAATTCATTGTTAATTAAATTGTATTTAAACGGAAATCATGACACAGACTAGAACTGCGAAGCAAAGATCACAGACTAGCGAGAGTGGTGTGACTCGGGGGAGAAACGAAGGGGTGATTCTCCAACGCATCACAGTATCAAAAAATGTGCGAAATGTGAAATGTTTGCCGACCTCTCTAAAACAGGACATGATCTAGCCACGGAGATGCCTTTGTATGTACTAAGTGTCTAGAGCTTCAAGAATTTAGGCGCCAACTCAGCGTTCTGATGGGTGTTTATGACAGCCCGAGGTGTAGGGTAAATGCCCGCGAAGAAATTAATATGAGGGGCCCCATCAAGCTCTCAGCTGCCCAGCTCAACGACAGAGCTCACTCCTGTGCATCAGGCAAAACAGAAGCAATCTCCAAGCTGCCTTGGTCCCAAATGCGCTGTCCCCAAAGGAACTAGTATTGTTGGTGACTATTGTCAGGGAGATGGGGAATAGGACCAGGGTATGTCTGCCAGGGGAAAAAGTTGATGACGTAGAGCAAATATCATTTTTTAAGAGCACAAAAGGTTATGTTGTTGTACACGTCACGTTGGAATTAATGCCATTAAGAGTAAGAGATCTGCAGATTTACTGAACAAGTAGAAGTCAATGTTGAAAAAAAGTTGTGAGTTAGGGTTGAATGTGAAAGTGTCTGCAATTCTGCCAAGACATCATAGGAGAGAGTATAGTGGGGCAGGCCTGGTGAGTTTGATTCAGTTCGACTGCGCGATTCCAAAACAAAAGCTTTAGTGACTATACCCTTATTAAGTCTTTAAATAGTTTTTTTTTTTTTTTTTTTTTTTGTCTTTTGTAAATGCTATCAGCGCCTATGTTTACTAAGAGTAAGCTTAAGTAGATTTTAAATTCAATCTTAAACTTTTAACTTTAGGAATTTTTACCATTAAGTCGATCCGGAGATTGTGAAAACAGACACTCGCTCGTGCGTTGCAGATACAGTGGAATCATACATGAAAATGTTTTCAATAAAACTCATTTAATTAAACAAACATACTCGATGTCTCTGAATATACACTTTTATTGTAGTTGTGACAGCTAAAACGTCGAACTTAAAGTTGGTAATTTTCTCATTAACGTCTTGTGCTAACAACTAAAACGGCAAAATTACAATCTTAAGGAAAAACTAACTGCAGTCACTGAAAAATAGTTTGCGAAAAAATGAACATAAACGGACGTGGGAAAAACAAAATATATTTCATTCCGAAGAAGGGAAATAAATATCAGGTTTTATTCTCAACCAATCAGAAATCGTTTGCAGATACAGTTGAATCAACAATTAAAACGTTTTAGACACACACACACACACACACACACGTCTTGTACTTTTAAAACTTTTTCCAATTTGGATCCATTAGAAATCGGATTCACGTCTTGAACATAAAACGAATGATTCTGTTCGCTTCAGACAGGAAATGCCCCCCCCCCCCCCAAATGGATTGGTACCTCCCAAAAGCAATGTTCAGTACTTCTCTTTTCAAGCGGAAACGGACGGTCAGCTTCATTAACTGGAGTTGGTGGCATGTACAGACGTGATTTGTGAAGATGAAAGCTGATGATATTCAAAAATAACCAGTGAAAATAAACAAGAAAAAAGAATTTACATTATGTCGTTTCAAAATGTAAACGGCTTGTGTTTCCCAAAACGTTTTCTACTTTGCTAACTGCAATTATCTCTCGTGACAATGTAAATTCGTATTCTGTTTAAATGAAAATAATCTTTTGCGTGGTTCTTTCTGGAAAAAGTGTAAACAAGCACTTTCATTACGCTTGAGAAGTTCATTTCCAGTCAGCAATGAGAATAGGACAGAAATCTTGGAATGTTCTTACCAACTCAGTTAGAATCAATAGGGACGGATTCGTACAACTCATCGGCTGAAGTTTTCGAACGTAGGCAAATTTCAAGAACAAGTAATAACCTTTTACAACTGTTAAATTTTACTTGGAATAGGTTTTACACATCAGCATATACAAAAGTTTAATTTTCAGTTTTTCAAGAACAGATGGAACTTTGGAAGGAAAAAACTGGCAGAATACGGATTTTATTTTCAGGTCTCAGCAACAGTTGAAAACAACGAGGAATTTATCTTCCAGAAAAAAAAAAAAAAAAAAAAATTCGTCCCGCACACAAGGTACCACGTCGCCGAGGCTGAGCCTGGGCGGCGGTGGTTCGGCAGGCGGCGGCTGTGGCGTCCCTCCCCCTCAGACATGTGGACATGTGTTTTTGTAATGGGCGGCTCCTAGAACGTTAGTTCAACTCCGCCTCGTATCTCTGTGAAGAACAGTATCACTACAAATGGGCCAGATATGTGTGTGACGTCGGTTTGTGTGTATTATGTGTGTGTTCTGTTGTTCTGTTCTGGCCACTTGGCTACCCAGAAGCATCAGTCACCTGGACAGATGATTCTGGGTACTCGTCCACACCACGGGAAGGTGGGCCAGTCTCAGCTAATCACGTACTGTCTCAATATGAGACTCTGATCCACCTGATGTTGCCAAAAGGTGGGCCAGATTCCTCTAGGGGCCCACTCCAGAGGAGAGAAAAAAAAAAAAAAAAAAAAACATATATTTATTTAGATTTTCCCGTGGTGCAAAAGAAAAAAAAATAAATAAATAAAATAATAATAAAATAATAATATCACTGTAAAACGCAAAAAAAAAAAAAAAGTGACAGCAACCCTGAAGAACGCAAAAAAAAAAAAAAAAAAAAAAAACCAACCATGTGACTGATTTAGAACGCGAAGAGAAAAAAATAAATAAATAAATAAAAAATAATAATAATAAAAGAAATAAAATAAATTAAATAAATAAAACAATAATAATAATAATTAAAGAAATAAAATAAATTAAAAAAAATTAAAATAAAAAAAAAAATAATAAAAAAAAATTAAAATAAAAAAAAATAATAATAATAAACAGCCATAAGCATCCCCAAAATACACCTTCGCTATTAATCTTTCATAAAAATAAAAAAAGTTTTTCATCTCGCATGGCTTTTCATCCGCACACAAGGTGCCGCAACCTTTTAAGAGTTAAATCTTAAATAGATTTCACACATCGAGTATACACAGAGATAAGAGAAAATTAACAATCATTGCCTATTAAACTGATAAGACTTCAAACAACCAGACAGTTTTAATTTTTCAGCTTTTCAAGAACAGGTGATAATCTTGTATCAACAGTTACTATGGGATAGATTTTACAAACCAACATTGCAAATAAACTCACAAGACTCAAATAAACTCAAGTAAACACACAGATTTAATTTTAAGCTTTTCAAGAACAGTTGGATCTTTGGAATTTTATTTTCAAGTCTCAGCAACAGTTGGAAACAACAAGAAATTTATCTTTCAGAAAAAAAAGTTTTTCATCCCACACACAAGGTGCCGCGTCTACGACGCAGACGCGGGCGACGGCGGCGAGCGCCTGCAACACAGACGTTGGGCAGCCCTCCCCTCCACAGCATAAACATTCCCAAAATACAGTCCCTATTAACACCCACAATGCAACCCCACGTAATTAACGTTGAAATTATTCACCAAAATTCACTATGACATCACAATCAATACATTCAAAAGCTACATCTAACGGGGAAACCCACATAGGCGCGAGATAAAATGCCCGATCACCAAGCACAACGACCGGAATTCACGCCTACCAACCAAAAGTAAAAAAAATAATAATCTGAAAATTGAATTCTGAAATTAGAACTATTTCCATCTATTGAGAGAAAAACAAACTAACACCAGAAAAATATAAACCGGTTTTTTTCCACCTCGTCGCAAAGGATTCTGGGTCGATTTTTTGTTCAAACCGTATCCCGATACTACTGACTTCCATATTTTGTTGTGGAAGCTGATAGTCTAAATAAATTTAAGGCTGAGCTGAACAGTCATTTGGAACGAATTGGATGTTTTTTTTTTGGCTGATGCTGCATAAGCTTGCTTTTTTGCATCGTTCTACCACCTTACAGAGCTGCACATTATGCAAATTATTCACGCTTATTAAAACGGATTGCGACCACATCGTTTCAGTTTTTTGACTTGCTCAGTGGGACAGCCACATCTCCAGTACTGACGATGGCAATCCATGTTCGTTTATATGATTCTTTGAGATGGCAGGCCTTTGGACAACTTGAAGCCGGACATTTGCAGGCGGAAGTGGCACATTAGCCTAATGTGTCACATTAGCCTAATGTGTCACGCAATATCGTCTTGGCACTATGGAAGCAGTTTGAGGAGACAAAGAACCATTACAAAAAGTGCTAGCCAAGTTCATCCGTCGACTACATCAACCAGAACAGATGGCGCCTCCGTAGCCAGGAGCAGCAGTGCGTAGCACACGCTTCTTCATTAGACCGGGGTTCGAGCCCGTGACCACAAAATATGGAGGATGCGGAACGGTCAAAGAATGACCACCGCCTATCCCCGGAGCAATATGGCCTTAGTTGCTAATGCTCCTAAAAACCAAATAACAAACAAACAAACCAGAACAGACTGCTATCTGGCTAACAGCAAGATGGGAACCTATGATGTCCTGTCATCAACTGTTCTTGAAGTTTATGTGGCCGCAGGTGGAAACATTTCCAACTGGACTGTGTTAAGAAGGCTCAAGTCAAGTGGCCTCTATGTGAGGAAGCCAGTGGTTTGTATCCCATTAACCCCAAAATGCTGCAGAGCTCATCGAAGCTGTTGCCATGAAAGTGTCACTTGGAGCCCTGACAAATGGGATATAGTGCTGTCGCTGATGAGTTCCATTGTAGCCTACAAACAGATTCTAGACGTTCCATCTGGAAACAACTAAGAATGCGGTATCATCCCCACCCCCCAACATCAGAGAAAGCGACGAGGTGGAGGCAGTGTCCTCGTATGGAGCAGAATAATGATCAACGGCCGCACTCCTTCATATTTTTGATAAGGGGTATCGTAACTGTACAGAGGTACCGAGAACATATCCTCAAACCCTATGCGCGACTTTTTAGGGGTGCAGTTGATCCAAGTTTTCTTTTCATGCACGACAACTCCACTGCACATAGAGCTCAAGTGACATAGCAATATCTTGAAACTAAAGATATCCAATTTTCGGACGCCCTTGGGTGTCGCATTGCATGCCGACAGCCAACTCCTCGAGGAGTCACTTGATGAGCTAAGGTCGTTTTCTGTGTATTCTGTTAATTTTGAAGAGCAGTGCAGTTTGTCCAGTTCATTCTTGAATTTATTTAAAACCACTTTCACAACAGATAGAACTTTTTCCAGCAAATGACAAACAGTCTCACCTTAAATTATTTGTTCAGACGAATTGTTTATTATGCAGTACCTTGTATTTGTAAACGTTAAACTTCAACTGCCATTTCTCAGCTTACCTGCCTAAGTTTTCTAGATTTTATTTTTGCAGCAGCATACCTTCATTACTGTCATTAACCACATGCCAACCTTTGTATCATCTCGAACTTAAACATTAAGCCTGATATGCTTTCACCCATATCATTAATAAGTATAAAATGCAACAATGGACTCAGCACTGAACTCTGTAGAACTACACTAAAGACAGTAGTCTAAGAACAGCAGTGCCCATTGATAACCTCTCTCTCTCTCTCTCTCTCCCACTGAACCATTCCTTTATCCATAGCAGTAACTTTCCCTTAATGCCACACTGCCTTAATTTGTACAGCAGTCCTTTGCGTGGAATAATGTAAAAAAAAGCCTTTCTATAATCTAAGTATATGATGTCACAATCATTTTTTTGTCTCCTGTGCCTTTGTTGAATCATCAAGAAAACAAGGAGAAGAATGATGATATCCAGCTCAGGACCCTGGGTGTGCCAAGCCCATACTCACCAGATTTGAGCCCCTGGAGTAATGTCCATTCCGATTGGTCACACAAGGTCGCTACTTAACAAATCCATGCTCTGGCGGCAGTATAACTTCATTCTTCTCTAAACGTCTGCATTACGTCTGACTCCATTATTTTTTATTTTTTTTATTATTTTTTTTTTTTTAGTCAAGCCTGCAGGTCTGTAATTACTAATGTTATCACCCTCTGATTCTCCTTTATGAATTTAGTAATACATTCGCACATATCTAGTCCATAGGGACCGTCCCTGAATCCAAGGGTACTTACTCTCTTCATGGCTAAAGGTTTGCTTCTCTTTTGCTCAAACTTCATAAGATCTAGTCTGCTGTTCCTCCCTAATGTTTTCTAGTAGTGGCCTCTGGTTCTTTTCCCACTGAGCAGTGAGAATATTCCTCCCTCATCATTGGCGTATCCAGAAATTATGTCTGCAAGGGGGGGAGGGCTCCTACGTTCCACATTAGTAGCTTTTACAAGCGTCAAACACCATACAGCCTGAAAAATGTGTCAAAAGTTTAAAATAAATCGTCAATACAAATATTTGTCGTATTTAGTAGTCACAGGCTTTAACCCCGGTCAAGGAACGCGTGCTATGCATTCTCGCTCTTGGCCACTCAGCTACGTCAGGCCTTAAATTAATATTTTATGAGTTATTAGAAAAATGTGTGAAAGTGGTACGGAATTTAAAAAGATGGACTTTTGGAAATTAGATTAGTCATGGAACGAATAGACACTATAATTGCGTTATATGACAAATTTATTTCAAATTGTTGTGGTACAGAGAAAAACAAATCTTATAGTCAAATCATTATGCTCAAAACAGACTACAGAACACTTAAAAGATTTGCTAAGCAGTTTACGTAATCTGCTAAACATAATGTGTTACGAAATATGTTAATGTTATATTTTTTAAAATTTCAAACTCTCCTTTCAAAAAAAAAAAAAAATTATCAAGTCTTGGGACATGCCAATGTACGATCCCCTAACGAGCTGAAACAAAGCGTATGCCGCCATCGAGGGGCCAGGTACGAAATGTTTCGTGTATTACCAAGAAAGCAACCTGTTTGTGTCGTGATGACGGGGCGTTTTCAGTCTCGAAGTAGCAACAGTTTAAAAGGACGAAGCGAAATGGTGTATGGCCAGTATGCAGACATCTGTATGATCAAGTATGCGGGCCTCCTGCAATCTTCTCGGCAAGCAGTTACACTTTTAATGATTCACGTGACTTCCGCCAAAAGAGAGAACCGGCGCTTCTCTTACGACTGCACGTGCTCGTAGGATTTACTGTCGGGCTCTAAATTTAGTTCTCATCACTTGGCAGCGGTGTCATTTAGTTCACGTCGGAAACTCATCGCGGGGGGTCGTCGTTGTTTACAGCGTCTCTGACCTCGTAGAGAAGCACCGTAGCTGTCGGGCGTGAATCGACAGTACGCACTCATGGATCACAAAAGCAACGGGCAGAATGAAATCGTACAGTTGCCCTCCGGAGTTCGCCTTCAACCCTTTACTAAAGAATCGTTGATTCAGAGTCAAGACAATCGCGTGACGCATTCTGTCAAGGATTACGCTTTTCTGCGGAAACTTTCACTACCAGAATGCGAAGTTCTGGATGTTGTTTGTGGTGCCTTGCCGGATCGGCTTGTTGGCATTCCTCTGGAAGAAATGGGGATCGGTACGGATAAGGTAAGAGATGGGAGAATTGCAGATGCTATAACCTTATTTTAGAATAATTTTATACTGCAGTAGGTGATGCTCAGACGTAACATTACGTACAGCCATAAAATATATATATACTTAAAACATATTCGAGTTTATAAAATTCTTTGGTTTTTAAATAATGCAGAAACCATGCTTGGGTTTCTCCATTCTATAGGGGCTAACTTAGAAGAATAAATATACTCAGTATCAGAAAAGTCGCATACCCTGATGGTGTAGAATGATTTTTTGCTCTATGGTCTACAAAAAGATAAAGATAAAAATTTATCAGAACACCAGAACAAAAGATCTTTAGTTAATATGAAAACCGGCATTCATCAATACGCAAAACTGTCCTTCCCCCCTCCAACTCACCGCTGGCAAGCAACGATGCAAGTCGTTATGTGTCTTGGCACTGAGGCAAAAAAAGTGCTAGTATCCTCTTGAGGAATCTCACTCCATGTCTGGATTAACTATTCCCTTAGGACCACTATGGTTAAGGGATACCGTTCTTTTATATAAGATGCCGTCCCAGCTTTCTTGAATAACACACAAATCAAGACACCTATCAGTAGGGCCATTGCGACCTTATGTGCTACCAGGAAGCAAAATCAAATTTGCCGCCCCAAAATATTTCGATTAAAAAAGAAAATAAGGCGAAATAATTATTAATTTAATTTAGTGAAAAAGAAGAGAATTACAACGTATCTCACATATAATATAATAAACAACAAACAAAAATAAAATGATACTGAAATTCCAGAAACAAACTAAATTACTAAATCACAGTAATTGTATTCTTTCACAATAATAAAATAAAAGGAAAATTATAATGTTAAAAAAATATACAAATCTATGTTTCCTTGTTTTAAGAGATGATTATTTATTAATTATTTCGTTTACGTGTTTCAAAAGATCATTTTCCATTGAAATTATTGAAAATTAGAGAGTCGTTGTTGACACATTGTCGATCGTAAATAATTTCGATTAATTTTAATTTTGAAAAACGCTGTTCAAGTGAGGCAACGGAAAAGTTAAAAAAAAAAAATTAGCGCCAGCAGTGGCATATGATGCAAGAAGGCAAGCTTATACAGCGCCAGCTAGAAAAAGAAAAAAAGGAAAATTCACCCCTCCATTCGCTCCAAAGGTTTGTCCAGTTCTTCCTTGAATTTATTTATGCTATGAAGTCCACAATGGCAGATGAAAGTTTGTTCCGGCATTCAACCACTCGCTGGCTAAAGGAAAATTTCTGCACATCTGTTCTGCGACTATCTTTCCTCAATTTGAATTTATGCCCCTCAAGTGCGTAATCTGAGCAAGACCAAGAATCCCATCAGCATTCAGCGTTCTCAAACCATTTAAAGCCTTAAACACCTCAATCAGATCATCTTGCAGGAGCCTAGTCTCCAGACGCTGCAATTTGCAGAACTTAAGCCTTTCTTGGGCACACCACACCTCATTTGCATAACTTCTTAATGCTACATTTGCAAAAGTATCTGTAAAATCGTTTTTAAAAATATATTATTGTAACACTTCAAATGGAGTAATATTGTCTTCAATATAAATTTGAAGTACTGTAGTCTATAAGTTCTTCAAATAATGCTAAACCATCAATATCGTACTCATTACGATCAATGTCACATTATTTAATATGTAAATCTTTGCAATGATTTAATAAATCATCTGACCGTTCTTTAATTCAGAAATATTATAAAATATTTCTACATGTTCTTTCGTATTTCTAAACCTTTCAGTTAACGAGAAAATTGTTGTGTCCGTAATTTGAAAGAAAAAAATTAATTTTGAAAATTTTCCGTGGATTCTTAATAGCTTCCTCTCTACGTTCATAATCGAAATGACGTCTTTTCAATCTTTTCCTTGCAGTGCTTATTTCTGGAAACGAAATAATGGTGAAATAGGTGGACAGAGTGAGAATGAGATTTTGAGGAAAGAACGTTAGTAAAAGAACTAAGAAGAAGACAAAATAACTTTATAAGACGTATTGAAAAGAAACAGCATGTGGGGAAGAGAGCTGTTGGGAGAAGGAGAATTGGAATGATTTTCCCTTACCACCCAATTGGTAAGGGAAAAGTAGAGAAGCATGGCGTCAATGAAGCTCTGAACCTGCTCGAAGGCACAGAACTTAAAGAAAAAGATTTTGTAACTTCCAAATATAAATATGAAACACCGATCCAGATAATAAGCAAATTAACGTGTCTGCAATTTCATATACTGTATTTATTTCAAATGAATTATTTGCCTGTCGTGTTGAATACTGGTAAACTGTGGGAGATTTGTTTGTTTTGTAATTTTATTTTAACTTTTTCTATTTCTGTAACCTGTAAGAATGCCTATATTCTCTTTAAACCTTTACTCTGTTCTCGTTTCCTTACCCCACATTCCGCATTCTGACTCATGTACCTCCCAGAAGAATCGGGTTCGTATGTATATTTATTCTTTCCTGTCAAATTCTCGAGAATTGTTGTATTAAATAAAATTCCTCCTTCGGACTAGGCTTGTGTATTCAAATTGACTACAGTAGTTACAACTTCATTAAAGGCTATATACAATTCTTTATTACATATATATACATGAAATGAAGTTAAAGATAATTATGCACATTATATGGTAAGATAACATAACATATATGGTACATTAAATGAACTGTTCGGTTATATTAATTGATATTCATATACATCATTTAGTTAGAACAAGGATACCTAACACTTAACATGAATCTCCATTATTACAGCTTCTCTAATGTATAACCATTTAGTGATCACACTCAATTCCTTATTCGACTTTCTTATACAATTTATTTTATAGCTGCACTAAAAGCAAACTTCCTCTGGCTTAGTTACCATAATACAATTGGAACCATCTTATATGCTAGTATTCACCTTAATTATCTCTTTGATTTAATCCGTCTAATATAGCTACCTTCCATCCGTTAATTCATATTTAATTTGGCTATCTCCTTCTATTTCTCTATTCATTACTATGTTCTAATAACAATACTCAACTCATCTACGTATACATATCTTAGAGTATATTAATCATATGACCTTCCTCTTTAATTTTCTTATTATCTCCCTGTAGTCCTTCCAATAATCTATAGTGTGCTGATTCTAACTTGGCACTTACTTCTATATTCTGGTGGGATGTTTTCGTAAGGGTCTTCTACTTCTTCCTCATTCAGGGCTGCTATCTTCCGCCATCCAGAGCTATTTCTTACTGCATCAAAGGCTGCTACTCTCTGCTTCTCAGGACTGCTGCTTTCTGCTCCCAGGACTGCTACTTTTTGCTTCCAGGGCTATTTATAGGATATTATCGCCTTCCTCAGTGGACTTAATCATCTTTGTATATCTTCTTCTTTCATTCTTACTGTTTTAACGGACTCCTTTTAACTACCCCTTACATGTTCATCCCTTTTCCTCACACCCTTACATTTCCCTTTAACTCACTTCGACTGTATGGTCCCTTACTTCAGTCTTCACCCCCGTTATTTATTGCTTACTCGGTAACGCTCCCTGTATCGCGTGGGTTGTATTTCAACAAGTGGCTGTGCCAAACTCCTTTCTCAGGCCACCCCACCTACTCTTATACTATTACTACGAACCTGCCAAGTTTCGTCACATGTTACATTAAGATTTACCCTAAGATTTATTTATAAGATTGATTTTTTTTCAATCTTACAAAACGATGGAAGTCGTGCTGGTCATCTGATTGCTTTAAACCAATCAGATGATATTAAAACCAATCGGATAGGTATGAGGAACAGCTGGTTGGATAGGTTTTAAGAGTAACATTAAGTTGCAGAATGGTAATCCTTTTGGCTATTAATTCGTGCTTAGCAACAGCACTAATTGGCTCAATTGCCTGAAGGCAAGATGTGCGAACAATCCGTTCCCTGTATGGAGATTTTCTTCCTTCTACGGGAAAGTTTCCCATAGAATGAAGAAATGTAATTTTTAAATTACATTTCAAAATGTAAATGTAATTACCATGGGGAATTCAAACTCAAACTCAAACTACTATATTAGGACCATCCATTATTTCTAATATATACACATATAGCAGACTCTCGATTTACCGGGATCGGATTAACCGGAACACTTCGAGACTCCAAATTGAAAAAAAAAAAAAAAATAATAATAATAAAATCAACCAAAAATCATAAAATTCAAGTAATAACTAGAATAGGTACAAACAGGTGTTTTGCAAGTCGTAAATAAGCGACAAGCGGCATTATAAGTCGTCATTGGAAGATTAATGTATCTATTATCTTGCAACCCACGCTGTCTTCACATCCGCCGCTCAAAAAAAAAAAAAAAAAAAAAAAGAGAGACCAAATGTTTAGTTTGCTTTAGTACGTTGCGTCGATTGTTGTATTCCGTTGCACCGCAAAAAGACAAATTTTGTTTCGTTATTTGTCAGTGATGTCGAAATTTTTTTATAGTATTTTTTTTTTTTTTTTTTTTTGTTTAGAAATCGCGAAAATGATGGGTAAACGCAAAAGAGTTGCGCTTTCAGTTAAACAAAAACTTAAAATTATTGAAAAGTTTGAAAACGTTGCATCCGTTAAATCTTTAATGATGAATCATTATAATATTGGTGACCAAACCATACGCGACATTGTAAAAAAATAAAGGGAAGCATCGTATTGGACACGCGAGTAGTATGACGTAAGTTTTTTCGTTTTTTATCTATCGCCATATTTTTTACGTAGGTTGCTGAACATTTTTCGATACAGTAAGTCCCCGACTTACGTAACTACGGATTTACATAAATTTTTTTTCACTCGATTTTTTTTTTTTTTTTTTTAGGGTTGTAAAATTTAAAACAAAAATAAAATAAAATAAGCAACGTAACGAGCAAAAAAATAGGAACGAAGAGAAGATTCTAACAATTTATTTACGGTATTTTTTTATGACTGAAGATTTCAGTGAAGGGGACACACATTTCACCTTAATTAATTTCACCTTTCACCTTAAAAATCCACAGAATTCCAGTTATCGGTATTTTTGCAAATGCAATAAGATCGAGTGTATGAAAATGGTCAAACATTAACAAGTATCGCGCTGAATTCAGATTTGTCAGTAATAATAATACTGTATAGTAGCAATATGTTATTAGTCGAGTTACGTAAAACTCGACGAAGTAAGAAGTCCTGGAACGTATCTCTTACGTATGTCGGTGAATTCTGTATTTTTGGATTAACCGGGATTTGTTTTTTACCATCTGACCCAGAAAATCGAGAATCTAATGTACATGTATTTTGTCTGTAAATTGCGTGTGTTCTCTGGTCGATTTACTTGTTTTGCTGGACAAAAAAAATCCCAGTTTCTGGGGAAAAAAAAACAAACAAACAAACCTTGCTATCTACGCCTGAGACCGATTATCTCAGCCACGGAATGAAAAAAACGGGATTAGAACTCGGGCCTTTTCGGTGACGATACCACTGTGCTACTGCGCAGACGCAAGGGGAATTTAAAAAAAAAAAAAATCGTTACACAGAAAAGTTCTCTATAAAGAAGTTCGTTAAATAGAGGTCCAACTTGTATATAGGCCTGACTTAGCCGAGTGGTCAAGGGCGCGATGCAGTAGCACACGCTCTTTGAGTGAACCGGGGTTCAAGCCCGTGACTACTAAATATGATTAACATTTGTATTGATTGATTTATTGTAAACTCCACTGACCTGGTGGCCGTGCCGGAGTATAAACAAGAACATTTTTTATATGTCAAAAATTTTTTTGACGCCCTCCTGAACTGCCTCTCGTAAACGACGCTTACCTCGCCTACCCACTTGCGGCTTGATTAGACCGGAGTTCGAGCCCGTCACCACCAAATACGGAGGCGGAAAGGTCAGGGAATGACCACCGCATATCCCGGAGCAATATAGCCTTAGTTGCTAATGCTCCTAAAAACCAAATAACAACAACAACAACCCACTTGCGGCGGCCCTGCCTATCAGGGAAACGATCCGATAACATTATTATTATTGCTTTTATATTATTTCTCCCTGATTGGGGTTTCCACCTCGTGACGGGTGCTGCAACCAAATACACAGGGTGTGTTACTGATGGTCCAGGAACTCTCTGACTATCCTACAGGTGTTCAGGATTGCGACTTTCTGGAGTTCCTTGTAGGTGTTCGCTGGGATACCTCTTGCTGCTAGGCTGTTACGTTGTAGAATCTTTGGAACCATACCGGTAGTTGACACGATGATCGGGATGGTCGATACTTCTTGCATACGCCACATCTCTTTGATCTCCCGTCTTAGTTTCGTGTACTTCCTGATTTTTCCCCATGGGTTTTCTGCAGGTTGCCAGTGTTGGGTACCGCTATGTCAATCAGATAGGTAGCCTTTTCCTTCTTGTCCACAAGAGTTATATCCGGTCTGTTGTGCGGGATTGTTTTATCCGTTATTATGGTGCGGTCCCAGTACAGCTTGTGTGTTTTAGGGTCTCTAGTACTGCCTGTGGTTTGTACTTGTAGTATGGTACACTTTCTTTGGTCAACTGGTATTTCCTCGCTAGCTTCTGGTGTATTATCCTTGCTACCTGGTGGTGTCGATGAGTGTACTCAGTCTGGGTGATCACCTTGCACCCCGCGGTGATGTGGTGGATCGTTTCTGAGGCCAGGTGGCATCGTTGACAGGTATCATCGGACACTCCGCGCTCCTTGGCGATGTATTTTCTATAACTTCTGGTGTTGATTACCTGGTCTTGGATGCCGAGCATGAATCCTTCAGTCTCGGGGAAGAGCGTCCCGCTCGTGAGCCATGCATTGGAAGCAGTTTTATCTATACAATACATGTCTTGTAGGATCCCAACACTGTCTCTATCATAAAATTTACGTTGATCCAGATACCGTCACCTTCAGCAAGGAGACCAAGCTGAAGATGTGTTGGATCCAACACCTCTGTACCTGATAATTCAGTCCACTAGCGAAAACCTCGTAGGAAAAATATCACGCTTCATCCAAAAGAGTTTAGGACTGGCAGGCTCCTTAAATCTTGAGGTAAGCTATGTATATTTTACTTCTTAGATGTTTTCAGCTGAACCATTCCGGTTGTAAATAAAGGGGAGAAAATATCATTTTGCTCTGCTTTAAAATATTTCGGTATATTATTTAATATGAGAATTTTGTTTCAGTCGCTTTTGTTATGAAAATTTCATAGGTGATAAGCTATTTTATTTTGCTTTATGCTGTTTTGTCACAGACGTTTTGCGTCCTGGCCCGCAGATCCTCCAGCTATTATCTGTACAGGTTTTCCTCTGATAAAGCATTTTTCGTGCTCACACCGTGGTCTAAGATTAGAAAGTTTGCTATTAAAGTGTGCAGTCACAGGTAAGTTTCAAATATGTGTAGTTCTATAAATTTCTTATTACCGAACATGTTTAACTGCGTTACATTTATTAAATTTATTTCTCTTCACAATGGCGTAAGTAAACAATAAATAACACGCTATTTATTGTTTCCTTATATTTTTAGCCAGTGGTTTCTAATAAAAACACCACGAGTTAACGGAAGAACTACAGAAAGAAAAAATCGCCTGCATAAATAAATGGCATATGCTGATTGTAGTCGTTTATGCGGAATTCGCTGTAACCTTAGAAATAATAAACTCCTTTGGGAAATAATTTGTGTGTAAATAAGACGATGTAAATAAAATACAGCTGAAAAGAAGGGGGGAGGGAGCGAAATAGTCGTTTATAATAACACAAGATCTGACTTTATCAAATGCAGAGAAATTTAGCTGAAGTTTTTGCACTTTTTCATTGAACTATCTTTGTGACTGGACGACGGACAGATGGTTTCGAGAGAGAGGCCATCTACCTCCTCCACCCAAGAGAGAGAGAGAGGTGCGCGCTGATGTGATATTTGAATAACGTGTGCACTGAGTCATGAATCACTTCTGACGATAGTACTCTTTTATAATTACTTTGATGTCAAGCCAAAGCAAAAATTTGAAAGAATCAATGTTACTAAAAAGGCAAATTAAGAATAACTGTTCATTTAAATCCGTGTGTGCAAGAACTAGAGCATTACGACTTGGGGGAAGTAAAATGTGCGTCACTGAACAGCAAACCTGTTACTACGACGTACAATTTCTGTCACGGTTAGGCCTTTTGACAGCAAGGATAAGGGGGTGATTATCCCGATGTATAAGGTAATGGTTAGACCACATGTTGAGTACTGCATACTGGTCTGGAAGCTTCATTTGAGGAAGGACGTGGATCTTTTGGAACGGGTGAAGAGAAAAGTAACGAGATTAGTGAGAAGGAATAAAGGGTGCTCTTACCAACAAAGGCTCTAGTTCTGCAAGCAACGTTTGGAAAGTAGTCACCTGCGAGAAGATCTGATTAAGATGCTTAGGGCTTCGAATGGATTGAGTTAGCTTAGTGCTAAAGAATTCTCCCTCTTGCTCAGACCACACGCAATTAGGGGGCGTAAATTCAAATTTAGGATAGTTACAGTTAGATGCGCCGAAGTTTGCCAGAGGGTGGTTGAAGAAGGCGTCGAAGTGGCAGTGTGAATAATTTAAGGAAGAACTAGACAAAGTGTTAGAGGGGATGGACTGGTTGAAATTGGGAATGTTTCCTTTTTTTTTATTTGGCAGGTTCTGTATAATCTCCTTTACTTGCATAATTTGCCACTACTATTGCTAAGGGCACGCCGAAAACTACGCCTTTTCGACAATGATTAAGTTGCTGATATTTATTTCCATTTAAATTAATGGACTTTCAAGAGACTGTGTGCGCTTTTCTCCTCATGTTGAGGTAAGTAGGACACAGAAAGCAATGTGGTAAATGCAATACTTAGTCAAATCAAGCTTAGACTTTTAAGGGGACAATTTTATAAATTATGCAGTAAAAATTTTATTACTCTTAAGTCTAAAAGATAATACTTCAGAATATCATAATTACTTACATAAACTAAATATGAATACTTTCAGTAGCGGATCGAGGGGGATCCTCCCCCCAAAAACAGAGTAGATTAAAAGAAATACTGCGTATTTTATGATATTAAGTTGTTCTATGGTAGCTGTTCGTGTTGTAATGGCTAATTAAAATTCGATCTTAATTTTTAATGATATGGGAGTGGATAAAATAATAGAAACACCTGATATGAAAATAGCAGTTTTGTAACGGCTGTATTTATGAACATGCAGTGATGATGTTTTTGTTGTTGTTTTTTGCAGGTAGTATTGTGAAGGAAAGATGATAAAAGCTGATGTTTTGTGGGGGGGGGGGATTTATGTGCGTTTTTTATTATTTAAATTCTTTTTATTTTACTTCCTATTCCAATATCCATTTTCTTCAACAATTTTATTTTTATACATACTTCCAACTCCCTTATTCTGTAAGTCTGATTTAATTAATTTTTTTGAACCTTTTTATGTCCCCCTTTTTGCGCCCTCCCACTTTACACCTGACTTCTTAATCTCTCAGAAGATTCTAGACTCTAGGGGGGCTCAATAATATAAGTATTCCTCCTCTGGACTGGCTGAAGTTCAAAATGACTGACAAACTCATATGTGCTAAATATAACAATATTTATTGCCACTATTTGCATGGTAATCAAACAACAACAGATAACTGAATACTTTATTCAGTGGGACCTTGTTAGACTGCTAGCAATTAACTGTGTACATATTTTTGTAATCAAAACTACCAATTCTAATACACCATTATATTTCTTCATGTACCTCAACATTGGTTCCAACAGGTCCAGGTATTTATTACATCTCAATCCACAAATCAGTATCCCTACTGCTTAACTGTCCAAGTAGGTCAATAGGTAACAATTAGCATATGAATAGACAAATATAAGTCATTATGTGTCCCCTTTCCAAAATTATTAAGTGATACACATACTTCAGTCAGAAATCTCTCTTTCAACTACAGATCAATCAGTCAACAATGATCAACCAAAATTAATTAATAATCTTCCCGTTTAACTAATGCACAATTCATTAATTAATGCTTGACACTCAATTAATGGTCTACTTGTTTAAACAATTACAATCACAATAAATTATACTCTCAATAAATCAAAATTCACTATAATTCAAAATTCAACACTAGTTAGTAATCTACTATCCATTTGTTAAACATTCTACCTCCAATCCTTTGTTACTTAATTAATCATTTCTTCCTAATCTACTATTATGTCAGAACTCCCCTACCAACCACAGATTAACTTACACTTTAATGCAGTACTCTTATTTCCTCTACTAATTTGAATTATCTATCTGACTCTCTCTCTATGTATTACAACTATACGTACGTATATATATATTTATGTTTAGCATTCTCCCCTAGATTTATAACGTTCCTCTAGAGTCCTTTCAATTACTAATTTAGGATTTTTCTGTACTTAACTAGCACTTGCTCAGTTTGCTGAGCATTTCTCCCTGCTCGATCCTCTCTCTCTGCTCTGAGCTGCCCTAACCCCATCTGCATATGAGGCGTAGTCTGGAAGGCGAATGGTTGTTCTTCCGTGGAATACAGCAATCTATCTGAGGTTTACTCTTCCGTGGGTACTGCACTGCTGAATTTAATAAAGGATTCTATCTCGCATCATCGGTCTGCGCTGCGTCCGTGCACTGCTTTTGCACTGAGATACCTTCAGGGGCGGCCGGTCTCTCATCACTACTCAGTTGAGTAATTTGCCTCCAGAACTCTCCTTGGGCGTTTCTCCTTTCTTTCTCCACAAACTGCATTAGCTTCTCTGACTGTTCTGTATTCAATGACTACTGCAATACTTCCATTCTTCTCCAAGGGAACATTCTCTCCAAGTCTAGAATTCCACAAAGTTCTCACAACAAAATTTTCCCACTACAACTACCACCTCCCCAGAACTGCAACCACCACCCAAATTCGACAACGACTCTCTCAGAATACCCCAGAAAAACTTCTCTCTCTGCTCTCTTCAAAATTCCCCCCTTTTCTCACTGACCTGCACATCATCTTGCCCTGTATTCCCATTTGTTTCTTTATTCTACCATGGGCGTGTCCTCCATCCTTTGTTGCCTGAACTTCCGACATCCAGAATTTTCTCGAACCTACTAGAAGGATGACCGGAAGTTCTAGAAGTTTCCGGATCTTCTTTGTGACCTCACATGCTCTTAATCGCCCCATGAAATTTTTAAGTGCATACTCCCATTCTCGAATTTTCTCCTCTATCGTGTGCTGTCTCTTTCCCCAAATGGGTTTCGTAACGGTCTATTGTTTGATTAAGGGTGGGGTGCTGCCTTTGTTCAGTATACATCAACTACGAACTGCTCCAGATCGGCGCTCTTATTGTTTCACGTGTTCGAAACGCTCCCCCCACGTTCCTATGTTAATCCTAATCTTGCTTAAAGGTAATAGGCGAAAAAAAAAACACAATTAAAGCTGGGAATTGCCTGAACTACCATATTGAAATCTATTATTTAGTTTTGACCTGATATATTTCTAAAGACAGACTGTTTTAAAATTTCTAATAATATTTCCAATATCGGTAAAACCATTATTAATAACAGTTGTAAGGACAGGTCCTTACAGTTTATTTAAGGCGATATAAAAAGCTACATGAAGAAAATGACCCATCTATCTGAATTCCAAAGAGATGAAATTGTTGGTGGTGTACGTTTAACAGGGGCATCGGTAACTAAAGCTGCTGATTTGTTTAATGTCTCTGGAACAGTGCCATACCTAGGTATGAGCGGATCGTTCAGTCGCCCGGGGCCCAGGAGTGTAGGGGACCCAAATTCCAATGACAGGAAGATAAAATATAGTAGGTGGGATATTTTAAATACTGTGAACTCTCTACCATGAACAAGATGGAAAGGAAAGATAAAAGCTGTTATATCAGTTATGGGATATTACAGCTGCATTAAAGGAAATCAACGAACAGGCTAAAGACAAAATTGCAATCTGAAATACAAGGTTTGTTAACAGAAATTACATCTAATAAATTAAAAATTTATCATAAGTGTAGTTTGGTATGAAATATTGAGTATTATAAATAAAGTAAGTAAAGCCATGCGAAGTAGTGAAATTGATATGAACACTGCAATTATATTGATAGAAGGTGCTCTTAGTCAAATAAACGAATTTAGAACATCAGAATTAAATTGTGTATGGATAAAGCACACATTGAAAATGGTTGGAAGTGCCATCAATGTTACCAGAAGTGCGAGTTTCTAGAAAAGAAGCGCGAGTTTACCTAATGAAACTTCAGATGAACGCTCTATTGATCTACCCAAAAGGTTTTAAAGAGAATTTTTTAATATAATGATCGATGTAGCTATGGTTAGCTTACAACAAAGATTTCATCAGACGAATGAAATATCCTCGGCTTTTCATCTTCTTCTAAAATCAGAAAACTTCATGAATTTATTTCAAAGTGCAGTAGAAACTGAATGTCAACACCTTGAAGGGATTCTCACTAGCGAAGACGGGAGCCGCGACATAGATGCCAAAGAGTTACCTCAGTAAATCCAATATTTGCAGCATGTTTTAAAAGTAAACATTTTTGGTTGCTTAGAATTATTGACATTTATTCAAGAAAAAAAAAACTTAGTTGAATTATATTCCAAAATCACCATTTCTTTTCAGATATTAATAATGTCAATTATGGTTGCGTCTGGAGAGAAGTTTTTCAAGACACAAAATGATCAAAACATATGAGCAACAATTCACCAAGAAAGAATAAATGGATTGGCCATTATGTCAATAGAACAAGATGTACTAAAAGATATAAAAACATCAGTGAAATTTAACTTTTAAGTTTATATAAACAATGTAAACTATTCGTTAAAAATTTAAATAAATATTTATGATTTGAATAATTTTTGGATATTTCCTTTACTTTTCAATTTTACGAATTCCATCTTTAATTTTTGCGGGGGGCGAAAGGCAGATGAGTATTTCGCCCGGGGCCGGCAGAAGTCCTGGTACAGCACTGATCTGGAGCAACTATGTCGAAAGTGATATCTTATACTGGGCTTTTTCTGATCATCCGTGTTATACAGGTGGTGAGCCTTTAACTATCAGTGTTACCTAAGATGCTTTGTGCATTGCCTAGGTTACCGGGCGGGTTTGATTATTAATCCATGTTAATGGATAATGTTCCAGAAAACGCCTGTATACTTAGGTGACTGTCTAGTGGTTCTATGACTGGACATTGACTTCGTATGTCCTAAAATTGCTCTCGACGTTGTGATAAGGGGAACTTGCAACTTGGGTCATACGTTGTGACTAACTCGTTCCAAAATCCTCTTATATAGTCAGATCTCGGAATGCCGCTAATAAATATTACGCTTCCTTTACGCTAGATCTTTTACTAAGGATAACGCGTAGCAAGAGAATAGGTCAGAGGCAAAGATGCTTAAACAAAATATAATTTATTCACTACTAAATTAACAAACAGGCTAGTTTCTTCGTGTGGTCCTCCGTTGGAACTTCTCGTTCTCTGGGATCCAATTCTCATCTTACAAGAGTATAGGTGTATGTGTATATACAAGTACTGTAACAAATCAATGTATAAAAATCTGAGTTTGAGGAAATACCTTAATACTAATAGATTTACTTTATATGTTACACTCTAATGAGTAAGGTATTGTATCAGTAGTATTAAATCAGTAAATGTTCCTAACGAGGAGGGATGCTTCTGTACTATAAAATTAGATTAAGAATATGTAGAACTTACCAGTAAACTCACTATATTGGTCAAACCGTAACTGATTCAATGTCTGTACCTCTCTCCCTACCACGTTCTTCTGGA